>NC_068385.1:9067577-9075077 GCF_023724105.1 Carassius gibelio
AAATAAAGCATGTTTGCTGTTAAAACAGGACTTTCCTCAGTGTTCAATGAAGAGCTGGAAAATGCTGAATTCTTCATAATCCATGTTTGGAATAAAACAAAGTCATATGCAAAAACTGAGATCTTGCTGTTAATTATTTATAGAAAAAAAAGACAACGATTAATCGCATACAAAATAAAAGTTTTTGCTTACATAAAATATGTGTTTGTACACTATATAGTTATGATTGATATAAAATACACACTCATGCATGCATATATTAAAAAAAAAGTTTGCTTATATATAAATATTTTACATTTATATGTAGTATAAATTATATATGGATTTAAATATATACATGTAAATATTTTTAATGTATATAATATGTTTGTTGGCGTATTTAGGCCTGTATATGCATAATAAATATACAAAGTACACACACAGTAAACAAAACTTTTATTTTGAATTCGATTAATCGTGATCGAGCAACACTCAAGCCATAGCAACACTTGCTCAGTTCATTTCCGTTTGATTTTACATTATATAGCCTAATAAATTTTTTTTAATTACTTATGCAAAATAGATCATATGAACAGTTCTTAAGCATGTGTTTTGTTTTTTGTTTTTATTTGAAGAAATAAAATCTTTAACTTTACACGATTATATCGCTGTTGTTAGCTCCATAACATAAATATTGTGCATAACCAAAGAATATAGAAGTAAGTTACTTCTATACTCTTTGGCATAACTTTAAAATTCGCGACTCGTGACTTTTATTTAGAGATCTCCAGACCGGATGTTGTCATCGCTGGCTTCACCGCCGCTGCTTTGCGCGCTTGTATTTTATTTCCTGTTTTGCAGCAAGCAACAAATTCTCAACAAACAGAACTAAAGGTCATAAAAAGTGAGTTTACTTTACTTAAATATGATCTAAAATTAAACCCGCATTTGAATGGACGCGAGTTCAAAACCCTCCGCGCGACGAGAGAAGGTAAAAACATCTTCAACATTCACAAACAGATCAAACTGTGTGAAATGTTTAATTAAACAGCTACAATGTGTTCAGATAAACTCTAGGTTTGAAGTGATGTGCATTAAAATCAAACTGTAATAATATTATCATAAAATATTGGCAGTTTATATTCTGCTGTTTTAATGCGGATTTAAGAATTTAAAACTCATTTCTAAACCCAACAGAGTTTAAAACAAAACAAACAATTCTTTGTGTTTAGTTCAGTACACAGATAAAAAATAAAATATCATTCAGCAAGTTAGGGGAATGTGAGATAAATAACAAAAACAAACAAATTAACATAGAAAAATATTAAATAAAAATAAGACTTTTGAGTAGTTACATTAATTTTCGAATGCTTTAAAATGTTTTTTTCCTTCATTAAGAAAATTAAAGTAAAAAAATAAATGCATCTAAACATAATTGTTTATATATATATATTTTTTTTTTCTTAGTTAAAATAAGATTAAATATTTAATTTTGTGTCCCATAAAAGTTTAGGAAATAAAGTAAAATATATAACCTATATAATATATAATTTAAAATATATAAGTATTTTTTTTTTTTTTTTGTAGTGTGTATTTTAAAGTCGGTCCAAAATGAGAAAGAGAAAGGCCAATAAAAAATACATGCATGTGTAAAAAAAAAAAAAATCGGACTGACTTTTAAAGTACTGTTAATGTTTTTTGCAAAAAGATTTATGCATTAACAGTAAAATAAGCCAATAATCTTGAAAAATAACAATATATCTCAAATATAAGCCTGTTTTTCATCATTAGCTCTCATACTTTTTCTTCAAGTACTAATTCTTAATTTAATTAATTTCTCAATTTAATTTGCAATATTTCAGCTGCATATGTTTAGTAAAATGAAATGAGATGTTGATGTTTGTAGTATAAAAGCGTGTGTGTCTCTCTCTCTCTCTCTCTCTCTCTCTGTGTGTGTGTCTCTCTCTCTCTCCGTGTGTGTGTGTGTGTGTGTGTGTGTCTCTCTCTCTCTCTCTGTGTGTGTGTGTGTGTGTGTGTGTGTGTGTGTGTGTGTGTTTCACAGGAGGGTGTGACAGCGCCCCTCAGAGGTCGACTGATGTCTGACACTGCGTCTCTTCCGTCTTACACCGAGTATCCCTCGGGACGTCCCTTCATAAACACACACCTGCCCTTCACTAACAGAGTCACCAAAGCCTTTCCTGAGAGCAGCGGAGCAGGTACACACACACACACACACACACACACACCTGTGACACCTGAGATCCTGCACACAGATACAGAGAGTGATTGACAGCTGTATGTGTCTCTCGTGAATAATTCAGTGACGTTTGAGCGAGTTACTTTAAACTTTAAACATGCCAGAAGAAGTCTCTGTTCGAAGTCAAAACATTTTCATATGCTACACTTTATTTTATTTTATTATAAAATGGAGTGTGATGTGAAGCTGATCCTTAAAATTAAATCAAATAGTTAAATTGTACCTGTTAAAACAGCAAAGATGTGTTGAATTCTTGATTTCTGAAGATCACGTGACTCTGAAGACTGAAGGAATGATGCTGAAAATACTGATTTGATCAAATGTATAAATAATAATTTAAAGTATATTAATATAGAACATGGTTATTTTGAACTGTAATAATATTTTAATGTTTTTTTCCATGTTTATTTGATCAAATAAATGCATCCTTGATAAGCAGAAGAGACTTCAAGTAATAATATATATATATTTATATATAATTTTCCTAAGCTGTAAGTTGTAACTATCACACTTAAAAAAAACAAAAAAAAAAAAACAAACCTTGAAATATTTCAGTTTGTGTGCAATGAATCTAGAATATAAGAAAGTTTATTTTTTATGAAATTACAAAAAATAAAGACCTTTTTCATGATATTCATATTTTTTTTAGATGCACCTGTATATATATGTCTTTATGTAAACTTATTTTATTTAAGCCAGGCA
The DNA here is from genome assembly GCF_023724105.1 of Carassius gibelio. Lineage (NCBI taxonomy): Eukaryota > Metazoa > Chordata > Actinopteri > Cypriniformes > Cyprinidae > Carassius > Carassius gibelio. The sequence goes on from NC_068385.1 coordinate 9,070,516, forward strand.
TTTTTCGTTTTAATTTAAATTACCTTGATGTACTAAAATAACAGCAACCAAAATTAATAAAACTTCATTTAAAATTATGGAAACTAAAAAAAAAATAATTATAGTTTATAATAGTATCTTGATATACTAAAATAACTAAAACAAAAATATGTTTAGAAACTCATAAAAGTAAAAAAAAATAATAATAACTTCTAGATAAATGCAAAGCTAATGTTCTATATCTGTAATAGTATCTCATGCACAGGAAAACAACAGACTTCTGGAAGCGCCACCTGCTGGAGACTTTACAGTCTAGATTCTTGGTTTTCTTGCATTTACATCCTGTCTTTGCTTCTTTAAGACGTCTGTATGCAAACGAGCTTCACATTATGAAACGAGTTGCTGGCTGCTGCTCATGTTTCGGTCAGTTTGATTTGAGAGGAGGTGATCTGTGTGTTTGTGCAGCCATTCTCTCAGCGCTGAAGAACCTGCAGGAGAAGATTCGTCTTCTGGAGCTGGAGCGATGTGATGCTCAGAAGAAGCTCCAGACCGTCTCCAGAGAGTCCACACACTCGGATCACACACACACAAACCACGGTGAGACTGATCTCGCTCCTCTACACCAGCGATACTCACCTACCATCATAGTATTTATTCAGCTTTCAATACTTCATGAGCTTATTTTGAATACTTGTTTATTTTTTTTACGTTTTTAATTTTCATTTGAAGTTGAATATATTTTTTTAATATGATAATTACATATAGCCTTTTTTTTCTAGTTTTAGTGTAAAAAAAATGTTTAGTTAGTTGCCAAATCAACATTTACATTTTTTGTTTAAGTTTGTTAGCTTTAAACATTCTCATGTAATATTTAATTTACATGAGAATGTTTTTTTCATCAATTTACATTTTTCGTTTTAATTTTAGTGTATGTTTTTTTTAATTAATTAAAATTAATATTTAGTAATTTATTAGTTAAAATAATAACTAATTGCATAAAGCTTTAAAGTATTTTTATTAAAATTTTAGTAATCCAGTAATTCAGCTTAGCTATTGATTTGTAAATGAATTAATTTATATTTTATGTGCCTTTGGTATTTTAATAAATGTTTTTAAAAGTATGTTAAAAATAAAATTAATATTTAGTGATTTATTAGTTTAAATGTAACTAATTTCATAAAGCTTTAAAGTATTTTTATTAAAATTTTTGTAATGCAGTAATTCAGCTTAGCTAATTTGTAAATAAATAAATTTATATTATATATTTTATTTTTAGTAAATTTTGTTAGTTTTTTGCATATATAATTTTTTTTGGTAATTTTAGCACTTTTTTTTTTCAGTTACTTTTTAAGTTTAAGTTTTTTATGTAATGATTTTTTTGTTTTTTATCTAATTTCAGTTTTACTTTAATTGCTGAAGATTACTTATAAAAGTTTTAGCCTTAGTTAATAATAGCAGCATACGTTGTTTTGTCTGTAGATCTGCTCTCTCAGCTGTCTGCGGCCGAGGCTCAGTGCTCACGCTTGGAGAGACATTTGGAGCACATGAGGAAGACCGTGAGAAACACCGAATCAGACAGAAGCGCTGTGCTGCGTCGACAGGTGCGTCTCACACACGCTGAACCCTCTGAAACAGGTGTGTGTGTGTGTTAATATCCCGTGTGTGTTGTGCAGGTGTCTCTGGAGCGTCTAGGTTCAGTGGATCGGACTGATGTTCAGCTGAAGCTGCAGAAGCTGGATCTGCTGGAGCAGGAGTATCACCGGCTGACGGAGACTCAGAGCTCCACTGAGAGGAAGATCAGACAGCTGGAGAGGAAACTACAGGAAGAGGAACATCAGAGGAAACTGGTGCAGGAGAAAGCAGCTCAGGTTCGTCTGTCCTCCTGTCTGTCTGTCTGTCAGTCTGTATGTATGATGTTAACGCTGTTGATCTGTTCTGTGCTCAGTTGCAGACGGGTCTAGAAGCCAATCGTCTGCTCATCCAGTCTGTCTCTCCACGTCCACATAAATCCAGCAGAATCAAACCGAAGAAACTCGCAACAAAGGTAAACTTGTGAAGACAAATCGGATTCCTCAAACACGTTACTCAAACTACTTGGAGGTGGGAGATATGACCAGAATCACCATGATATAAGTCATTTTAACCACAGTAAGAACCAACATCACTATACAGTACTTCTGCCCGAAATCAGATTCTAGTTTAATTTAAAGTCGTAGCCTTTATTTCTCAACAGTGTTGCTTAAATGACTGTTAATAACTTTTAGAAATTCAAAAATTAAAATCAGACTCTTTAACAGCTGGCTAAATTTGACAAGGCAGCCTTTAAATCTCTTAATGGAACAAAGCCAACTTACATTTAAATCTTGTAACGGAACAAAACAGACTTATATTTAAATCTCGTAACAGAACAAAACCGACTGATATTTAAATCTCGTAACAGAACAAAACCGACTGATGTTTAAATCTCATAACAGAATAGACTCGACCAATATTTATATGTCGTAACTTAAAACCGACCGATATTTAAATCTCGTAACAACAAAACCGACCGATATTTAAATCTTGTAACATAAAAAAACAGACTGATATTTAAATTTTGTAACAGAACAAAACAGATTAATATTTGAATCTCGTAACAGAACAAATCCTACCGATATTTAAATCTTGTAACATAACAAAACAGACTGATATTTAAATTTTGTAACCGAACAAAACCGACCGATATTTGAATCTCGTAACAGGAAAAAAACGACTGATATTTAAATCTTGTAACGGAACAAAACCAACTGATATTTAAATCTTGTAACGGAACAAAGCCGATGATATTTAAATCTTGTAACGGAACAAAACCGACTGATATTTAAATCTTGTAACGGAACAAAACCGACTGATATTTAAATCTTGTAACGGAACAAAACAGACTTATATTTAAATCTTGTAACAGAACAAAGCCAACTAATATTTAAATCTTGTAACGGAACAAAACCGACTGATATTTAAATCTTGTAACGGAACAAAACCGACTGATATTTAAATCTTGTAACAGAATAGACTCTACCAATATTTATATGTCGTAACTTAAAACCGACCGATATTTAAAATTCGTAACAACAAAACCGACCGATATTTAAATCTCGTAACATAAAAAAACAGACTGATATTTAAATTTTGTAACAGAACAAAACAGATTAATATTTGAATCTCGTAACAGAACAAATCCGACCGATATTTAAATCTTGTAACTGGACAAAATGGACCGATATTTAAATCTTGTGACATAACAAAACCGACTGATATTTAAGTTTTGTAACCGAACAAAACCGACCGATATTTGAATCTCGTAACTGGACAAAATGGACCGATATTTAAATTTCGTAACAGTAACAGAAGAGAACCAACCGATATTTAAATCTTGTAACAAAACAGAACTGACCCGACGATACTTAAATCTCAAAATAGAACAGATCAAGCCGATATTTAAGCATTATAATAGAAAAAAATCTAACAATATTTAAATCCACTAATTTAAAAAAACAACAAACATTTAAATCTTGTAATACAACAAAATAGACTGATAAGGAGATCATAACCTGCCAATATGTATATTTCTTAATAGAATAAAAAGCATATATCAGCTCTAAAACTTGTTTTTGGTAAAGCGCTAAACATTAAAGATATAATAATATGACTTTCTGTGAAGCTGCTTTGAATGTGCATTGTCATAATTGTTTTACACAAATAAATGAATGTCTGCTTTAATTACTGAGATGAGACGCTCGTGTGTGTTTCTGCAGAAACATCCGTCGCAGCCGCAGCCGCATTACAGACTCAGTCTGGGAGACGTGCCGTTTGTGACCGGGACGGTAAAGACACAAACACACTAACATTTGATTTTATACTCAACTTTGTCATGGGTTTTTTGCATCAAAAACAGTTGCGTGTTTATGAATATGGAGCAGCATTGTGGACGTTAATGTGTCTGTGTGTCTTCAGTCGACAGGCTCGAGTCACTCCGTACGAGCAAACGTCCAGCACGTCCTTCATCTCATGACGCAGCATCATCCTCAGCTGTGTAACGAGCGGGTGCTAGGACACGCCCCCTCCGCCAATCACAGCACTAGCTCCTCCTCTTCCTGTGGGGAGGAGCTGTCCGAGCTGCTGCTGACGCTGCAGGACGAGTTTGGACAGATGAGCTTGTGAGGCTTGTTCTTGTCATTTTATTAGTGACCTGAAACTCATTTTTTAGGTTAACTTGAAACACTGTTATTTTAAAATCAATTACATACTATTTTTATTTTTTTATAATATATTTTTTTAGATATTTATTTTCTGCTTTCATGTTAATTTTAGTTAAAGTTTTAGTACTTTTGTTGTGTGTTATTGTCTTTTTTTATGTCTATATAATATATTTTTTATTATTATTTCAGTTTTAGTTATTTTAGTACATAAAGTTAAATTAAACTTAAAATTACTAATATTTTCATGGAAAGTCACAGAATTTTTTTGTTTTATTTTATTTCAGTTGATATTTATTGTGTTTAAAAAAATATTTATTTATTTTATTTTGGTTTTAGTTTTAATGA
>NC_068385.1:9080077-9092577 GCF_023724105.1 Carassius gibelio
TAACAATCCCTCACATGGACACGTTTTATTTCTACGCTTGACTGAGTTATCGTAAATATATAAACCTCAATGCTTCAGGAACATGAGTTTCTCCTGAAAAAAATAACCCACTAAAAGTAATAATAATAAAAATAAATTCTAACAAAAAGTATTTTAAAATATTTATATATAAATGAAAAAACTTGGGGGGGGGGGGGGGATTGCATGAAGAGGTTTTTTAGGACCATTAAAATTGTTCCATTATGCATTAATGTAATGAAAATTAAACATACAGTATATAAATATAAATATATATATATATATATATATATATACTGTAATGAATAAAAAAAATTGTAAATAAATTTAAGGACGTTTCATTAATGTTACAATGATAATGGTCTTTAAAACAGGCTTATTTTAGATCATAACATTATTAATTTTTTTGAGTTTTTGTGAAACTGACACAGGTTAATGTTAGCGACCCGTGCGAGAGAAGCTAGTAAAAGCAAACTGACATCACTTTTTTTTTTTCTGTCCTATGCAGATTTTGGCAAATGCACTTAGAGTCACACCTGTGCAAACACACACACACACACACACACACACTCCGGATAGATATCTCTGTATATCCATGTAGCTTCAGAACTGAACGGTTTTATACATAGATCTCTTTTTAAAGTCACTCAGGAAGGCAACGCAAACATTTGTAAGGCAAGATCCATTAGACGCACACATTCTGCCATCCTGAGAAAGAAAAGTGTGAGGGCTGCGTAGCCCTTTAAAACACACAACTATATGTACAGATCCAGAAAGTTCCTCTACGGCGCGTCCGGAAACACACACACACACACACACACACACACACGCTCTAATCGCTCTCTGGCCGCCAGCCGCTGCTCGCTTGACTGAGATGTTCAATGATTGTTTTGGGATTCGGGGAATGGAGAAATGTTGCTGTGTTGCGTTTTTCTGTGTAAACAGGGACAACTTATGTCTGAGGGGTGAAATCTGTTGAAAGTAAAAGATAAATTATCAAAAGGATTTGTCTCGTCTGACAATTTCTGTACGCTACAAACGCTGAAAAGAAAACAGTGGCTTCGTCTGATGTGTAACAAAATAACAACTACTACAAAACAATTCTAAAAATGTAACACCGGGCTGCTGGAAATGTAACAAGTTCTAGAAGAGTAACACCAGGCTGCTGGAATCGCTTCTAAGTGTTAAAAATGTAACAATTCCAGCAACTGGTGTTACAAGTTGTAAAAATGGGTTACACTTTATTTTAATGTGTCCTTGTTCTAGTGTACTTATACATTTAAGTACTGAGTAATATTAAGTAATTACCTACTTACTATACAGTTAGGGTTAGGATAATGGTTGCTTGCATGTAATTATGCATAAATAATTGTTATTATAATAGTAAATACATGTGTAACAAGGACACCTTTAAATAAAGTGTTACCTAAAATTGTAACACCAGGCTGCTGAAATTGCTAGAAAGTGTAAAAAACGTATTAGTTCCAGCAACTGGTGTTACACTGTTACAAGTTGTACAAATACAACAGCAGACAGCTGGAATTATTGCAAAGTTAAAAATGTAACACCGGGCTGCTGGAATTGTTATGAGTTTTAAAAATGTAACACTGTGACATCACGCAGCTGGACTTGTTACAAGTTCTAAAAGTGTAACACCATGATTCTGAAATTGTTACAAAGATTTTAAAACGTAACAATTCAAGCAGCTGGTGTTACACTGTTAAAAGTTGTACAAAAACAAAAAAATAACACCAAGCAGCTGGAATCACTACAATCTTTAGAAACGTTACACTGGGTATCTGGAATTGTTAGGAGTGATAAAAATGTAACACCAGGATCCTGGAACTGTCACAAGTTTAAAACAAATGTAACACCAGGCAGCTGTATTTGTTACAAGTTCTAAACACCCGTGTTTGTTACCGCTTTTAAAAATGTAACGCTGGGCTGCTGGACTTGTTACGTTTCCTACAACGAGTTGTTTCATTTAGAATAGAATATGTTTAGCTATTACAACGTGGCCACTGAGAACATCACTCTTTTCAGTCGTAATGTTTGCGTATTATTACACACTCCTCCGACTGCGCGACACCATCCATCGTTCTCCACTGAGCAAGACGCGTCTCCACAGCAACGGCAAGAAGGCAACAATGAAGCGTTCCTCAAAGCCTCGTCGGTATTTCACCAAGACAGAATCCATCAGGTGACCTTTGCCCTAGCGACGTCACTGGCCGTGTTTGTCGCAGTCGTCGTCCAGGCATCCGTTCATGCGGTGCGAGTCGTCTCCGAAGGCTCCCTGAGACTGCAGCAGCTCGAACTCCTCGTCCAGGAAGTCCAGCGAGTTGTTGCTCGGTAGTCCGCGGATGGTGAACTTGTGCGAGACTTTGGCCCACTGCTCGCGGTTGGCGGCCACGCGCTCGTAAAGCTCGGCCGAACGCGGGAAAATCTCCTGCAGGAGCCTGGAAAAGAACCAGTTCGGTTAAACTCTCGAGCTGCTCTTGACACATAAGCAGCGTCGCATGCATGAAGTGAGATGTTCTCTGACTTGTATATTGGCATGGCAATGTGCTCCATGAAGCTGATCTGGAGTTCAGGGATGTAGGCTTTCTCACGGTCCATCATCTCGCTGGGTCTGTTTCCCATCGCCTTCTCCTGAAGACACAAGAACAGAGTCAGGTGCATCAATGATCGAACTCCATCTCCTGCATCTCTTCAGTCGTCTGATAGTGTACAGTATCCAGTCAAAGTTGTTTCCAGAAGCTTTACTTCCACTGTTCCTCAGCGGAGGAATGATCTTCACAAGCCTCCAGAACACCTCACATCTTCTGAGGAGCCTTGCTTTCTTCAGCTCTCCATCACTGCGTTATACTGAACATCTCATCTTCCTGAGAGACACATGAGCACAGATAGAAATGAGGTTGAACTCACCAGATCGCCCTGAGAGAAGAACTCTTTATAGATCAGCTCCTGTAAAACACACACAGAAGAGTCAGAGAGTTTGACTGAGCGCTGGGGGTCTCGGGTGAGTTAGTGAGCTTCAGGACTGTACCGCGATCTTCCTGGTGGTCTTCCAGCCCTTGGTCTGGTCAGAGAGGTCACAGGAGGTCATGAGGAGACACAGCAGCAGACTGCGATGGCTTTGACTCCTCGGGTTGTAACCGGCTGCACAGACACACTTATACTAAATACTCACATTAATAAAAACTCAAGACAAGACATTTTTTATTCTCACTACAGCTGAAACACTACATTTCATTTTTACTTTATTGTGCAGGACAGTCCAGTGTTATTTTAAAATCATTGAGATACTATTATATTTTTTATAATATTTAGAATTTTGTTTAGTTCTTTTTCATTATTTAAAAATATTTTATTTTATTTTCTGTTTTTGGTTACTAGCTGATTTTTTTAATGTTTATTTCATTTAGCAAAACTATAAATTTTTTGTTAATGATTTTAGTTTTTGTTAACTATAACAACCCTGTGGTTGAACATTTATTAATATTATTTATTTACAAATTATTATTTTTATTTTACATTTTTATCTCAATTAATTAATTAATTCATTTTTATTATATAATTTTATTTTATTTTATTTTATTTTTTATTTAAATTAAAATATTATATATATCTTTTAACCTATTTTATTTCTCAAAATTTAAATAAAACTTAGTTAACTTTTTAACAAATACAAACAAAACTTTATTTATTTGGAATTATTTAATATTTTTATTATATTAATATATATTATTTTATATAATATTTTTATAAATTATGGTAGATTTAATAATTTCTTTTTTTTTTTTACTTTCTCTGAAACATTTTTTTCTAATAGAAATGTAACAGGTGATGTTTATTAAGCCCTGAAATGGTCTCACCATCAGCCATCTTCTGCAGGTCCTTGAAGATCCTCAGGTGATGAGCCAGATCTGTGGCCAGGATGATCTCTCTCATCAGATCCAGCATCCGCTGATAGTCCTGAACACCAGAGAGAGCAGAGCATCATGGTCAGAATGACTCATAGACTTGATCCTTTTCAATCAGAGAAATCGAGCTCGTCGAGGAAGAGATGCACCTTTCTGGAGAACTTCTCAAAGATGTTGCAGCCGTGTGTGTTGAGGATGGCGATGGCCTGAGCGAAGTGATGTCTCTGAAACACAAACACACACACATAGACACTACTAGATCAGCACTGAGTGTGTGTGTGTGTGTGTGTGTGTGTGTGTGTGTGTGTGTGTGTGTGTGTGTGCGTGGTGAACAGCAGAGGGCAGCAGACACACTCCATCTGAGCATCATTCACAGGTGCAAACACATCACAGTTATAGTATAAACTCATGAGTGTGTGTGTGTGTGTGTGTGTACCTCCATCACAGATCCCTCTGAACTGTAAAGGGCTGCCAGAACAGATTGCTGGTGAAAACAGATAAATGTCACACATATTAATTCATAACATTTCACACAAACCATGAAGCGTCTCACGAAGACATTCGGCGGATGAGGGACGTACCGAGGCCACCTGGAAGGAGTTGTTGGTTCCTCGGTGGTCCAGATCATGACACATGCAGGACACGAAGAGCGCCAGGATCTCTATATCTCTGCCAGAACAGAAATTACATCATTTAGTAGGAAACAAAAATTCTACATTTCAATTGTGACTGTATAGAAAATATATAAATTGAATAAATTAGTAGTACAAAATTATAAACATTTAATTAGTACAAAATAGCACAAATGTGAATAAATTAGTAGTTCAAAATAATATAAATTGAAAAGAAAATTGAACAAAATAATATAAATGTAATTAGTACAAAATGGCATAAATTTGAATCAATTAGTAGAAAATAATATAAACTTTAAAAATCAGAAAAAAAAGTTTATTTTATATTGATATTGTATTCTTAATATTTGTTTTATGCTTGTGAAGCACTTTGAGTTGCATTCCATGTAGGAAAAGTACTATATAAATTATTATTATTATTATTATTATTATTATTATAAGTTGAATTAATTAGTTGTACTTCGTTACTTTTAAATCATTAGTAAAAAGGTCATGTGAAAAAAACAAAACAATAAAACTAGAAGCATCCTAATGTACAGGAGTGAGCTGAACACATCTTAAATCATTACTACATTTTTAAATAAAATTACTACATTCATAATTCAAGTGGAGTGCCTTAATCTGGGAGGTGATGAATTGTTGATTTGATTCATTTACATGAGCTGTCTGAATCAACTGATTCACTCAAATGATTCAAACCCCACAGCTGACTGTAAAGCTGTGTAAAGCTCAGCAATGCAGTGTTTTATCCTGTGGCACTGGTTGGGAAAGCAGCTTGTTCCTGGTCTGAGTGGTTCTCTGCTTACTCGAGGTAGTTGGACAGTTGGAGGTTCTTGTAGAGCAGGTAGCAGAAGTGTGAGACGGAGAAAGCGTGCATCCAGTTATGATACGGAGGGTCTCTGTAGCCCTTCTTCACCATCAGACAAAACCTACAACAACAGGAAAAGATGCTCTGAATGTGTCTTATTGATTCATCAGGCAGAAGCTCATCATCCCTCTGCAATGACTTATAGATGAGTCGCTCTGTTGCCTAGCAACAGCATCAGCATCAGCATCAGCTCAGGTGAGAGAGACTCTGATCAAATATTCATGATTGATGAAACTGATCAGCTGTCAGCTACAAATATCAGGTTTTTATGACAGGTTGAGTTTTTTATCATAAAAATGTGTTTGAAAACTTAATACTAATAAGAGCGATGACTGAGAAGTGCACAAGAGCTCGAGGAAAATAGGAGTTTCATCAAAAATATTGGTGAATATATAAATTAGTAGCACAAAATAGCCAAACTGAGTTAATTACTAGTGCAAAATGATATAAATTAATAGTAAAAAATTATATTAATTAGTTCAAAATAGTACATTTGGTTTAAATTAGCAGTACAAAAATGTTATACATTTGTAATAAAAAATGGCAAAATTTTATTAACTAGTAGTACAACTCCTCGCATAAATTAATAGAACAAATAGTATAAACTACCAGTCCAAAAAAATCATTTAAATTACATAAATGTTTTATTATTAGTATATATATTAGTACAAAATAGCCAAATTGTTTTAATTCGTAGCACAAAATAGTCAAATGCAGTAGAAAATGGTTTTAATTTTATCAATTAGTATTACAGTATAATCTGAGAATAAACAGAATAAATTCATAGAATGAATACCGTAACTTGTATAAATTACCCGTTCAAAATAATGTTACTGTATAAACTAATAATTAATTGTATAAACTGTTTGAATTATCGGCACAAAACGGAATAAATGAACAATTACTAGTACAAAATAGTAGTAATAGTTTAAACTAAACCAAATTCAAATCTAAAAACATGATAGATGATTTTAGCTAGATTTGTACAAGATTAGTTCATTATTGACCTTTGGGTGTGTGGTGTTTCTGTACCTGGCTAATGTGTGGAGGTCGAGCTTATAGGTGTTGATGAAGCCCATGTCTTCAAGCATGCTCAGGACGCCCTGAGAGAGAGAGAGAGTGTGTATGAGAGTTTGAAAGAGTGTGAGAGAGTGAGAGAAAGAGTGTGTGTGAGTGTGAGTATGAGAGCGTGACAGAGTGAGAGAAAGTGTGACAGAGAGACAGAAAGAGAAAGTGTGTGTGTGTGTGTGTGTGAGTGTGTGTGTGTGTGTGTGTGTGAGAGAGAGTGTGTGTTTGTATGAGAGTGTGAGAGCGTGTGAGAGAGAGTGAGAGAGTGTGAGAGAGTGTGTGAGAGAGAGAGTGTGAGAGAGAGAGAGAATGAGAGTGTTTGAGAGAGAGAGTGTGTGAGTGTGTGTTTGTGTGTGTGTGTGTGTGTGTGTGTGTGTGTGTGAGAGTGTGTGTTTGTATGAGAGTGTGACAGAGTGTGAGAGAGAGTGTGTGAGAGAGTGTGAGTGTGTGTGTGAGAGTGTGAGAGAGAGAGTGTGTGTGAGTGTGTGTATGAGAGTGTGAGAGAGTGAGAGAGAGTGTGTGAGAGAGAGAGAGAGAGTGTTAGAGTGTGTGTGTGTGTATGAGAGTGTGAGAGCGTGGGAGAGAGAGTGTGTTTGTGAGAATGTGAGAGAGAGAGAGTTTGTGTGAGTATGAGAGTGTGAGAGAGTGTGTGAGAGAGTGAGAGAGTGTGAGAGAGTGTGTGAGAGAGAGAGTGTGAGAGAGAGAGAGAGAGAGAGAGAGTGTGCGAGAGTGAGAGTGTGTGAGAGAGAGAGTGTGTGTGTGTTTGATCAGTGTCTGTCTTCAGTGTTTATCGTCTGGTTCGTGCTCGTGTCGTACCATAGGCGTGCTGTCGTCGGGCAGAGAGCGAGGCGTGTACGTGAACTCGGAGAAGTCCGGATGGATTTTCTGGACCGGCTCGATGCCGCTGTGCAGGAGTTTAGTGACCTCCTCCTCCGAAACCTTCATGTGGTACATCATCATCTCATTGGCCAGATGACTGCGGAACTGAGCCTCATGGACCTTCTTATACAGCAGAGACTGACACACACACACACACACACACAAAGACAAAAAACACATATTTATATTTATAAAGAAATTCATATAAATCAAAATATTCATTCTTTTAATATATTTTATAAATGTAAATCTATATTAACATTTATATATATATATATATATATATATATATATATATATATATATATATATATATATATATATATATATATAAAATGTTTTATATGTTTATTTTATATTTTTAAATATGTATTTTTCATAATTTATATATATATATATATATGGTATATAAACTGTAAAATATATAATAGAATATAAATAAATATTTATATGTTTATACATATACATTTATATACATTTATATGTAAATTTAAATGTATATGTAAAGAAAAGTGTATAAATTATAAAATATAGATATACATTTATAAATACAAATTCTTATGTACATATTCATTAAATTTTTTTATAAAAGAAATTGTGTTATATTTTCTGTTTTCTGCACTTGTAAAAAATACTCCAACTGTTATATGAAAATTATAAAATGACCTTTTATTCATTTTTTTGTCAGTCATATTGTATTAAGTACTGTATATTGATAATAGATGTAATGGATTATAAATTATAAAATATTACTATTTTATATATATATATATGTATGTATGTATGTACAATGTGCAATTGTTATGTAAAATGTACATTTAAAAAATGTAAATTCTATTATACACTATATAAAATATATAATAGAATACACATTAAATGCTAATTTCTATACAAGTTTTTGTCCATGTAATATTGTGTTGAGTGATGGAGGGATGCTGCAGAAGCTCTTACATGAGCGATGCTGATGCCACAGTAGATGGAGAACGCCGTTGCCAGATCCTCATCGAAACGATTGAACCACGGCCCGTTCGTTTTATTGACCAGTTCTGCCACACCGATCACCTCTGATGAGAGAACAGATCAGATCAGATGTTCTCCTGGGTTTCTGTACTTGTGTCTGTGGTTGATGCACATCAGCATCGCTTTGAATCAGAAGTCTCTGATGCGCTCAACTTCTCTACAAGCAAAGCCTCAAGGATCCCTCACTTTCAGTTAGTTCTCTGTAACTCTCAAGCCTGGAGCGGTGTGTTTCTCTTTAGCGGTTCATCTTGATGGGTTTCTGATGGCTGTTTGTGGTAATTATCTTTAAATGTGATTCAGGACTCAATCTTGCAGCATAATTCTCCAGCAGCTTTCACTACACTGTAACCTTTTTTTCTTTTTTTTTGAGGTTGTAAATAAAACTATTGAAGTACATTTTACAATAAAACACTTTCAGGCTTACTACAACATAATATTTCATAATTCAGTTTGTTACCTGTAGTTTCTTTTTTAATTTTAATTTCTTTATTAATTATTTATTTACTAGAAATTGAGTTTCACTGAGTGAATTGTTAATCCTGCACCAAATAAGTTTCTAAATTGCAATGTTAAATACACATTTAATCATTTATATAGATTTTATTTATTTATGAAAATCTAATATTTTCCCCTTAAATTTTCCATAGGGATTTTAGATCTTTATCTACATCCTGTTCAGTTTATTGTAACTGTGTAAATAATTTAATTAAAATTGATAATGTTTTAGATGTCTGAACGAGTGGACGAAATAATCTTTTACGAGCAATTACATTTTTTTATGTAATTTACAAATGTTTTAATATTTTCTTTATTTCAGTGTCTGATTTTCTTCCATAGGGACTGTGTCGGGAACGCCTCCAGGATTGACGCGTCTGACCTTCGTTCTCATCTTTGATGGGGAAGCAGAGGATGTTTCGCGTCCTGAAGCCCGTGCTGTCGTCCACACCGCGGTAAAACAGAGGATGGGAATACGCATCCTTGATGTTTAGGATTTTCCCAGTAGTGGCCACGTGACCAGCGATGCCTTGATCCGCCGGGATACGAAACTCCTTCTGCTCAGACCAGAGAGAGAGTAGGGGAAGTCTGATTCATTCAAATACATTCAAATCACAAAAATACATTATTTGCATGTGCTTTAAATCCTTGCTGGTTAAACATTTAATTTGCATGCTGTTCGGACATGCTTTTTCTGAGCATGCACACATTAAAAATCCTGTCAAACAGCGGCTGAGTACTGGACTGAGTTATCTTTCATGTCTGACTGCGCTAATCCTGTCAAAAACACACGAGGTTTACATATAAACACAGCTGTCTAAAGTCTAAAGTGAAAGTAAGCAGCTGAGAGAAACCGATGCGTAGCTCTTAAAGTGACAGCAGTCTAATAATACTAAGTCATTTAAGAGACAGTTCACCCCAAAAATTTTGAAACCTGTAATTATTTTCACACTCTCATGTTGTCCCAAACCTGTTTTAATTTATTTCTTATGCTGAACACAAAAGAAGACATATTTTGAAACAGTTTGACTTTGATAGTAGGAAAACTGTTTGTTGTTCATAAGGAGATAGACATTCATTCAGGATTAAAACAACTCGAGAGTGAGTAAATGATGGCATTTAATGTTAATAAAACAACAAAACACAAGAGAAAAATCACTCACTGCTCGTGACCAAAGATCTTTAACACAGTAATAATGGGGACGTTTTTTATTTTATTTTATTGAACTAAACTGATATGAATAATAACACTTCTGTCTTCTGTAAAGCAAAATGTGCTTCATAATCATGAATTTTATTACGTTTTATATCACTTTTATGAAAAGTATTTTAATATATAGGTATACATATATATAACTGAAACAAAATATACTTCAAATAATGAATCAATGTAATATTAATTAATCATAATAATAATAAAATAATATATATATATATATATATATATATATATATATATATATATATTTTTTTTTTTTTGTTTTTTTTTTGTTTTTTTTTTGTTTTTGTATTCACTTGTATATGCCCAAAAGGAGGTTTTTCGTGTTTTTTATGAATGATTTTTTTATTTTTTTATTTATTAAACTAAGTAGAATCAGCACTGAGTTAAACTAAGCTGAATAATGACACTGTTGTCTTCTGCTACACAGCTGCATTCCCTTTAAAATCAGTGAATATTAAAGTAATATTCCTGTTTATTAGCTTTGAATGGATCTGTACTGTATGAAGCGCTGCATGTGATCTGACACAAACCTCGTCATCGTTCACGACTCCTCCATCAAACACTTTAGCCACGAGTTCATGACTGAAGTGATCCAGCAGGAACACAGAACAACTGAGAGAGAGACAGAGAACACGCTAAAACAACACTCATCCCATAATATCCGTGTTTCAGCTCTGTCTGTGTTAGACTTGTGAATATGCAGCGTGTGTGCGTTTGATTAAATGTTTCTAGATTTGATTGGAGTTAATTGATATTTATTCGGCTGCTGCTCTGTCCATGCTAACAGTCTGGAACAAAGCCCAAAACTATCAAAGCCATAATGAAGCATGTGTTTGTGTCTCACATCTCAGCGTTGCTCAGGTTTCTGGCCTCGATGATGATCTCCTGCAGTAATACAGACACGTCATCTGAACGAGAGACGGAGAGAAAGATGTTACACGGTGAATCTGCTTCATCACATGCATGCATGCAAACCTTCTTTAGAGTCGACATGAAACATCGTTTGATTTCTGTAACGTGACTGGAATTATAGTATTACTGTAACACTTGAAATGCATTAACTAACAATGTGATGCACTATTTCTAATCACTAAAGCATCACTGTTCATTGTTAGTTCATGTCAGCTCAGTGCCATTAAATAATAATAACACTTTACATTACATTATTCAACTATATTATACAATTCTTGATGTTAATGATGTATTAATTAATTTTAAAATAAACAATTGGCAAAATGAGCTGTGATTAATAAATACTTTTAGATATATTTGTTAACTAATTTAATACATTTCATTTCAGTGCAATGCAATGCAATGCAATTCAAGTCAATTCAATTAATTTTAAATGCAATGCAATTCATTTCAATTTATTTAAATGAAAAGCAATGTAATGCAATGCAATTCAATTCAATTTAATTCAATACAATGCAAAGCAAAGTCAATTAAAATAATTTAAATACAATGCAAATGTAATTTAATTTAATTCAATTAATTTCAATGCAATGCAATTCAACTTAATGCAATGCAAAGCAAGCAATTATTTTCAATTCAATTAATTTAATTTAATTGCAATGCGATGCAATTCAATTCAATGCAAATTCATGCAATTCATTTCAATGCAATGCAATTTAAATCAAATCAATTTAATTAAATTTAATGCAAAGCAATGCAATTAATTTCAATCAAGAGCAATTTGATTTAATTCAATACATTGCAATGCAATTGAAATCAATTAAATTAATTTCAGTGCAATGCAATGCAATTCAATTCAAAGCTGCTTTATTCAATTCAATTAATTTAAATCCAATGCAATGCATTAACACACACACACACACACACACATACATATATATATATATATATGTGTGTGTATCAAACGGCCTGGATCAGCAAAAAAATATTGTGGTTTGAGAGGTGGAGACAGTTATTAAATATAGAAGAGAGATTATGAAAGGAAACATGTTTTTCTTGATAACCGGGTCACTGATAAATCACTGACAATCAGATCAGGAGCATGAATTATGATGGTAAAAAGAGTCAGTGTTGATTCATCCTGACATTCAGATTATTCCTGACTCACCGAGGTGTGTGAAGAGGTTTTTAGCCACTTGCAGCAGAGCCTGAAGAAAACAAGACAGATAAGAGTCAATATGCGCGTGTGTGTGTGTGTGTGTGTGTGTGTGTGTGTGTGTGTGTGTGTGTTGAAGGGTCAGGGCAGTATGTGCTATTCCTGGTGCATTGTGGGATTTCACAGCAGTCTGAAAACCTGTGAGACCCCCAGAGCTGTCCATATAGAGTCCATCACTTTCCCTCCCTCGCTCTCTCGCTCTTCCAGTTCAATTCAATTAACTTCAATTCAACTAACTGTTTAACAG
>NC_068385.1:9097577-9102577 GCF_023724105.1 Carassius gibelio
TGAGACGTTTGGAGAATGTTTCTTTGTTAGCTGAGATCATCGTCCATATTTTAACCGTGCTGTCTTCACATGATGTCTGTGCAGGTTTGGGAACGGATCTCATTCTCAAAACGAAGTCTAATGACACCGAAGAGAAGATTGCGTGTGCGTGTGTTTGACTTGTGCGCGAGGTTAATTGTTTTGTGAGCTAGCTTGTTTCGTTGCATAGTTGTAATTGAATAAGAGTCTGGAGGGACTGTAGATCAGTGACCTTCGTGAGGAGCTGCAGGCGTCTCAATAACACGCTTATCACAATCTCAGCTGTAAATAAAAGCCAGCCGACCTTCCTCGTTCACAAACACACAAGACTCTAGCTGCAATAAACGAGGAAAACAGATCTGCTGAAGACTCCAGGGTTCTCTGTGTGTTATGAGTCTATACTTACATAATTGATGACTTTCAGCTGAAGGGAGGCGGCGTCCAGATCGTACAGCTCACCTGTCAATCACACACATTGCAACACTGAACCGTTTGATTGACATCATTCCAGGGTTTTTCTTTATATAATAGACTTCAATGGGGAATAAAATGGCGTCAAATAAAATAAAAAACTTTAATATACTTTCTACTAATATATTTTACTAATATATCTCACCACACAGCCGTAGGATCTTGCGGTCGAGCTCTCTGTAGTCCTCTGGCTGTGGCTGGGGTTTGGGATACGCTGGTGCATTGTGGGATTGAGCGTGTGGATGTTTGGAGCATCTCTGAATGTCTCTGACTCGCTTACAGGCCACAGTGAGCTTTTGGGACACAAACACAAACACACACACACACAAAGACACAAATCATTCAAACCTCAGTTTGCCAGTTTAACAGCTCCGTTACTAGTTAAAGAATGTTACTTTAGAACTAGTAACAAAGTAACGTTGAGTTGCTTCATTTAAAGCTTATTGTATGGCTGTATTATATAGAGTATTATCAGAGAAAGATGGACTGAGAGTGTGATCCTAATATGTGATCAATCTCATATTCACAATAAAACATTAGTTTTAATGTCCACTGGGGAAAGCGATATCTTTGTCGTATTATCTTTCATCTGTTAAACGTGATTTCTGATGACGGCGCTGCTCAGTGCATTTGTTAACTGTGTCTTACAAGCTGTTTTTTGAAAGTAAAAATTAAATCCTTGTTCATTACAGCATTTCAGTCTCTTTCAATATAAAAGTCTTTAAAGCTGACTCGATCAGAAAAACAGTCTTGTTGCATATAATTAAGGAATAATGTCACTAAAATCATCACCATGAACAAACATAGTTTCCCATTAAAAAATATGATTATTAAACACTATTAATTATATAACATATTTTTATTAAATAATTATATTTAATAAACAACGACATCCATCATAAAAGTTGCTAGGCAATTGAGTACAAAGTACAAAGGCAGCGCTCTGATATATAGCATTAATGTTATATAAAATATAATGTGATGAGATTTTGCTCTGAGCCAAAACTATTTGCTCTGGAACAAATAATAGATTATTGAGACCAAAGACTGCCCATTACATTTACGCCCCCACCACCACCAAAAAAAAAAAGTTTCTTATGTGTTGTTTCTTTTTCAGTAATTTGATCTCTTTCAGCCACCGTACAGATTTTTCTCAAACATACTAATATAGTTCACAGTAATTAAGCTCTCTGTAGTGTTTTTACAGCTAACGAGCAAACTGTAAACACTGGAAGACTTTCCTGAGCTAATCGTGACATTGTTTCATTGACCTCTTTCTTTTGGTTGAAACGCTGATTGAGCGATTATATGAGACATGATACATTTCTGTCAAAGTATTTTCAAACATAACTTCTGAAGTTAATTCATGTTTATTTTGTGTTATAACTTGCATTAAAGTGGAAGAGATGAGAAGAGAAGTGATACAGGGATCTGTCACACCACATTAAAGAGAGTAAATGGCATGTATTGTGAGAGCATGAGAGCCAAGAATATTTTGTAATTAGTTTTTTGAAAAGTAACAAATGGGAGGCGCGCTACAAATAACGTTAAAAGAAGTGAAAGAAACCGCAGATCTGGCAACCCTGACTTAAACACGGGGTGAGGTCAAATAGAACTTACCTGCGATTTTCTTATTTATTTATTTTTTGTAATTGCATTGCATTAATGCATCATTATTTTGTTAATATTTTTACAAATATTTCAAGATATATATATTTTTTATATTTACAAACCCAATGATTCATCACAAAAAACTGACATTAATATTCAATCTTATTTATTTATTTATTTATTGTGATTGCATTGCATTAATGCATTATTAACGTATTAATATTTTTACAAATAACCATATATATATATATATATATATATATATATATATATATATATATACATATATATATATATATATATATATAAAAAATATAAAAATACTTTTTACTCAATTTTTTACTAATTTTTTTATTAATTAATTTTTTGTAATTGCATCGCATTAATGCATCATCACATTAATATTTTTACAAATATTTCAAGATATATTTTTTAAATATTTACAAACCCAATGATTCATCACAAAAAAAACTGACATTAATATTCAATTTTATTTATTGATTTATTGTAATTGCATTGCATCAATGCATTATTATCACGTTAATATTTTTACAAATAACCATATATATAATATACAAATTTTTTTACTATTTTTTTAAACTCTTATTGACTTTAACCTTCACCTTATAGCACAAACTGAACTAGATTTGCTCTTCATATCTCAGTCCTCTGATCTGTAAAGACAGAAGTGGAATCTGTTTTCATATAAAGCCAAATAACTCTGACCGTTTCTAAACGGCCTTCAGATTCACTACCCATTCAGATCTGTTTTATTTTTACTCTCTGTCATGTTCGTGATGTTTTGGTAGCGGCACACACACTCTTTAGTGAACACTACAAGGGCAAACGCAGCTAATGGAGGACGACAGGCTTTCATTTCTCTGCTTCTGTTCCTCCGGCTCACACAAACACATGAGATGTTTAATTAACACAAGGACACTGCAGCACAGTTAAATGATCCGACACGAGAGTGTATATAAACACAACTAAAGAGTGTTAGACACTGACTATATTGTGTTTTAATGCCACTAGATTGACCAATCAGAGGACAGGACCGGGGATGAACATTTATTTCCTTTATTCTTTGAACCTAAGGCGCTACGAGTTCTTCCAAGTGTTTCTGAAGTGAACGAGTGACGCTTGATGGTTATTTTCAAGCATGAACATCAAAGTTTAGATATTATTAATATATATAAAGTGTATATATTAAGGGTGATAGTAGCACTAATATATGTACTTCATCTAGCCAAGACATTTCTACAGGTCGTACGATCTGCTTAGGCTTATGATTTTTGAAAAAAATAAATAATAATAGTAATAATACAAGTTAGCAAATACAAATAATAAAGTTGAGAAAATAAAAAATAAACAAAATGCTAATTTGACAGTAGAAAAAAATCATTGTAAGGAAGTGACAAAATCTTATTCAAAATTTATTTTAAATAATAAAAATGGAAAAAAAAATGACAGGAGATAGCTAATCTACTATTTGGGAAAAAATAAAAACAATAATAAAAATTAACATTAAAAAACATAATATGATCATTTTACATTAGTAAAGATAGCTGCGGAACATTTCTTTAAGTGACATTTTTGGGAACAAAAAACTATAAAATGAATAAATGAATTAATTTTAATATTTTGCTGCAGTAACTAATGGGTATGATTCTGTGAGGTAGAAAGAGCTAATTTTAATCTTAGGAGGATGAACAATATAAAAACCAAGACACCCTTAAATGTGTGTGTGTGTGTGTGTGTGTGTGTGTGTGTGTGTGTCTTACATGTTTCTCCAGGATGGTGAGGTTTTGTTCATCTTGTTCTGTCAGTGGTTTACAGCAGAGCTGTTGAGAGAGCGACACACACCACAAGTCAAATAAATCACATAATACATTACATCCTGCAGCAAACGACCTGCTTTATTTCTGCCAGCTCTCTCTCTCTCTCTCTCTCTCTCTCTCTGGGGAAATGTTCCATTTGCTTTAGGGGTCACCCTGTGACCTTTGACCCCATGTCTGTCTGATAAGAGTCCCAGAGACACTCACACACATTTCCCACGAGACGCTGATACTGATCTAATAGAGCGGATCCTAAAACACTGAAATTAAGTCAAAATACAAACACGAGAGCATCTGCTGTCTGTACATGCACGAAATTAATACTTTTATTCCTCAGTGATGCATTAAATTGATTTAAAGTGACAGTAGATTTCTGTTTTTTAAATAAATGTTGTTCTTTTGAACTTTCTGTTCATCTGTGAATCCTGAAAAATCAAATGCACCACAGTTTCCACAGAAATATTGAGCAGCACAACTGTGTTCAACACTGATAATAATCAGAAATGTGTCTTGAGCAGTAAATCATCATATTTTTCTGATTTCTGAAGATCATGTGACACTGAAGACTAATAAAAACTAATAAACGCAGCTTTTGTGAGCGGAAGAGACTGAAAAACTTCAAACCAACCCCAAACTTTTCAGATAATTAAATCTTTAAAGTGGCTTATTTTTGTGTGGAAAATTATGCATTTTAACAAATCACTATGAATATTTCACCAGATAAATATTGTGTTTATGATTGAATCCAAGGTAATTATCATTAACTAAAACCATAAAGAAACATAGAAACAACATCAACTAAAACTAATAAAAACTGACCCTGCTGAACCATTCGCTCTGTTCGATGTGAAGCATGTAATTCAGCGCTCACAGTTCAAACTACTTCACATTCGACCCCAATTTTTGCTGCTGCAATTTTCAAGCAGAGCAATGATTGCTGGACAATTTGCACGAAGTGTCATTATTCTGCAAAAAAACACAGACCAGAGGTTTTTACTATTATTCTACCATCATCTATCCAGTATTTAGACTCTCTCAACACGTCCTGGATCCGATCCGTCTCAA
>NC_068385.1:9112577-9130077 GCF_023724105.1 Carassius gibelio
AATTACCAGCTTTTATTAATATTTTGAATTAGGTTTTATTTTTATATTTTCCATAAAAAACAATGTCTATTTAATTTTTTATCAATTCCAGTTCTAGTTCTAGTAATTGTAGTAAATCAAGTTAAAATAAACACAAATAAAAATGTTGCTGAAATAAAATAAGTTTTAAGTTTTATTTATATTTATAGTTTTTTTACAGTAACAATTTTGTTATGTTAATAATGCTGCAACATATAGTATTTTGTCTTGTTATAATTATAGTTTTTATTTTTATTTTATAGTAACAAGATTTTTTATGCTTTTAGTTCTAACCCTTAAATAAGTCCTTAACTATTATATCATTTTATGTCTATCAATATTATTATTATTTTTATTATTATTATTAATGTTGTTTTGTATACTGGGAGCTTCACTAAGATAAATCTGTTGAGCATTTATTTATATAATATACATTTATTATAGATTATTTATTATAATATATATTATATATAATATTTATTATATATGATCAATGAGGGTATTATTGTATTATTAATATACATTTAATATATTATATTTTTTATCTAAAAAGTTTTTTATAGTATTTGTTTATCGTATTAATAATTTATATGGTTTTAGTTAACAATAACAGTCTTTTAATATTTAAATAAATCCTTCATTATATCATCTTATCTCTATCATTATTAATATTATTATTAATAATAATAATTTAGTGTTGTGTACTGGGAGCTTCATTAAGAGAAATTTAGTGAGCATTTTTTTATTTTACTGTATGAAAGAAAATTATATATATATATATATATATATATATATATATATATATATATATATATATATATATATATATATATATATATATATATGATTCAGAATTTTTTTTTACATATTTTAAATCCCCCCCCCCACACCTTTCAACTACAGTGCTTTCATTTTTTTATTATTAAAGTTATAATTTAACCTCATCACGTCTCCATCCCAATTCCCTTTAATTGTATGTAAAAGAGCTGATGCTTTCTAAACAAAATATGTTCATATGTTAACATTTCATTGTGCTTTTATTACGACATTAGCATAAGCCCCGCCCCTTACCTGAGCTTGCCCTCTGAAGGCACCTCATGGGGCGGATCCTCACATCGCAGCCGAGACTCCGCCTCCAACAGGTACACGAACACACACTCCTGCAAAACACAACAGCTGAGTCCTTAGATTCGTGATCCATCATAATTCTGTCAGGCACTGGGTTACGCTCCGTTAGAAACAGTCTCTCAGCCTGTCATTCTGGCCTCCGTGAGGTTAATCAATGCAAAGCACCGTCGTCACGCCACAGTCTTCGTTAATCGCTGTGCTGACAGCGGCGCAACCCTAATTAGACTCCAGCGGCGATCGGATCGTGCAGAGAACTGGATGGGTCCTGTTAATTTGTCAGAAATGTCAAGGGAAGTTTTCAACATGATTCCTTGCTCAGCTCTGTTATAAACCCTAGTGAGCGTCTCGCTGTCTACTTAGGCAGCATGTGAAAGGAACCTAACAAGTGATGCTTTATATAGCACTGAACAAAAATATGAATCTTCAAATGAAGTGAATTCAGAAATGATTCAAAGTTTGACTTTTTAATGTATTGCAAACTATTTTTTTCCACTATTTATCAATCATTTTCAGGAAATGAATTAAATATATAATGGATATTTCTTTCATCTACTCCACCTTCTTCATCTTCTCCAAACCTGTGTGAACATTATGGAACATTTTTTGTAAAACAGTTGACGGTAGCCATTGACTTCCACAGTGTTTTTTTCTCTACTATGGAAGTCAATGGCTACCAGCATCTGTTTGGTTACCCTTGTTCTTTAAAATAGTTTTTTTGGGGGTTCATACAGGTTTTTTGAAAGTAAATGAAGATAGAGTTTTCAGTTTTTGGTGAACAATCCTTGCATTCTGGGATTGTGTTTTCTGCTAAAGATAACCTACTTGTGATGTGCTTCAGGTAGCATGCAAACAAAGACGTTCTTGCATATCATTAAAATAATTATTCACCCAAAAATGAAGATGTGTTCACCCACAGGACATCCAAGATTAGGATGAGTTTTTTTCTTCATCAGATTTGTAGAAATGTAGCATTGCATCAGTGTCTCATCAATGGAACGTCAGTGAATGGGTGCCGTCAGAATGAGAGTCTAAACAGCTTTCATCAGTCCATCAGTGAACATCTGGAGAAGACAAAACCTGAAACACATCCAGCATTAAGATGATTTTAACTCAAACACATAGTCTATAATCCATAATAACACTTCCTCCAGTGAAAAAGTGTTCTGGTCTGAATCAGGAGAGAAATCTGCACAGATCAAGCAGCGTTTAAACAGATCTAAACTAATCTGTGTGAGACAACAGCAGATGCACTTTTTCACTGGAGGAAGTGTTATTATGGATTATAGACTATGTGTTTGAGTTAAAATCATCTTAATGCTGGATGTGTTTCAGGTTTTGTCTTCTCCAGATGTTCACTGATGGACTGGAGTGCTGTGGATTATTGTGATGTTTTTATCAGACTCTCATTCTGACGGCACCCATTCACTGCAGAGCATCCATTGATGAGACACTGATGCAGTGCTACATTTCTACAAACCTGATGAAGACGCACACTCATCCTGATCCTGAGAGTGAACACATTTTCATTTTCAACTATTCCTTTAATACGCCACATTAGGATGTATGAATTCGATTTGCTGCAGTGGAGAAAATCAGCGAATGACGTTAAAAGGTAAATCTACTTTATATTTTAAACAATTTTCTTTCAGACTGTTCGGCAGAAAGCTTGTTCGTATGCTAAATAAATCTGCCAGAATGCTATTTCTGAAGAAATGAATCAGAATAATTCAGAACATGAAACAGAAAGAGATCAAACACGCTGAAGCCGCCGCTGTATATCACTGATCCAACTTCATTTATTTATGAATATTAAAGACATAACAGGCCATTAACTACATTAAATTATGCTTCAGTGACACATGAAATAAATGTCATAAATACGGCATTAAATATGAAATGGAACTGCAAGATGAGTGTGTGTGTGTGTGTGTGTGAGAGAGATGCTGTCAGCTCCTGTCTGAGGTGTTCTTGAGTGCATTTCGCTTTCGAAAAAATAATCAATAAAAGAAACAGCACTCAGATATGACTGGGTCAATGCGTGTGTGTGTGCGTATGTGTGTGTGTGTGTGTGTGTGTGTGTGTGTGTGTGCGCGTGTGTTTCCAGCACTCAAAACACTCCTGAGACTGCAGCAAATGTAACATCAATAAACCCTTCAGGAGAATGCATTTTTCTCTCTCTATCAGAAAAGACACTCAGAATGCTGATGAAGTTTGGAGAAACCTTCAGGTGAATCCAAATGAGATTTGACCCTGCCGTCTCACCGTATGCACACACAACATCTGAATGTGATCAGAAGGAGCTGAATGATTTCTCCACTGTGAAATCAAATGATCATGTGCTTCCCGTCGGTTCGTATTCCACGGACAAACTCTTATTGAACGCAGCCTGAGGGGTGTGTTGAACATAGAAAACATGCTTTTGAAACCCGAAAAACTAGATATCTAATCAATCAGCTGATGAAGTTTGAAGCCGACTCAGTGTTCGTTTCACACACTGACGCTCAATACTATACTAACATGATAAATATTTGACTAAAACTATGTCTAAGTCTGTAATCGTGTGCATGATGAATAACTCACATAATAGTGTGTGTGTGTGTGTGTGTGTGTGTGTGTCATACCACGTTTGGCAGGACGACTCCGAGCACATCTTTGATGGTCGTCTGAAGGCTGCTGACGTCAACAATGGAGGCCAGCTGCAGCAATGCATCCTGGGAAAATAAAAACAGGCATGGATAAATAAACAAATAAATCATTCATATAGTCTGCACACCATCCGCAGGGTCAAAGGTTAATGAATCCTCTGGAAATATAGCTATGATGAGTTTAACCCTGAGCTTCTGGAAATGTCACGCTATTAAGGAAATGAATGTCGTCTGTGTTTGAAGCTTCTGGCACATGGATGATCACTCGTCTCTCTTTGAAGCTGGTAGGGGGGTTTGACCTTTGACCCCCAGTACGATGACCTCGTCAGCACGGATCATTAGCTCATCCACTTAACCCGGGAAATCGATAACGGAAGAGCCATTAAACAGCGACAGGAGCGAGACACAGAGAGAGAAACTCTTTCAGCAAATAAGCATCGAATGCATCAGTGAGTTCAATGATGCGAACTAATTAACTAAAGCTAACGATGCTACAGACTTGACATTCATTCAGACATCACCGTAAATCTTTCTGTAATGTTTCAAAAAGGGGCCTCAGATCATTCATCAAAACATCAGATTTGTTTTAGCAAATCAGTTCTTTCATTTTATTTTAAACGAACTGAATCACAGATTCATTTGAATCTACTCGACTCACAAATGATTCAAACTGAGTTTGATGTCAAGCACAAACATACACAGCACACACATTGGTAAAAACAGCCTTTATTTTAAATGACATCAAACTATTTAGATTATTTTCAATATTTAGTTTAATATGTTTGGTATGTTTAAATTTAGCTTAAGTTTATATTTGATCAACCATTGTTGTTATCATTAACTATTATAGATTAAATGAAACAATCTAAAAAAAAATTGCATTGGCAACTAACTGAAATAATTTGAAGTACTAAAATTATTAAAACTAAAATGGAAATGAAATAATTTTAAAAAATGGCTCTAAATGACTAAATGTTTGGTGAAATTTATAAAACCAGATATGCAAAGATACATTACGTTATTTATTTAAACAGATATTGCAAAACAAACTAGATTAATTAGTTACTTTGTATTAGTAGTTAACTGCAGTTTGAGTTTAGTTCAACTAGTTTAAATTAAGAGGAGCTTGTTGAAGGGTTATAATTATAAACTAAGACTAGAAACAAAAACAAAAACATTTTTATTACATGGAATAAAATAAATGTTCTCTGAAATCATTTTTAAAAATTATGTTTCTTTTTTTACTTTAACTTGAAGTAATTGAAGGGGTCAAATATATAATTAATATTTGTATAAATAAATATATAATAAATTATATAAAATGTATTTATAACAATAATAATAAACATCATCAAAAAAACAGAACTAAATTAATAAAAGCTTAACTAAATTTAAATTGAAAATAGGGAACAAAAATTAAATCTAGTTTAAAATATGAACAAAACTTATAATAGTATATCAATGATACTACATAAAACCGGCTTGTAGTTTAAAAAATGGATGGATGGATGGATGGACGGAAGGATGAATAGATGGTTGGTTGGATGGATGGATGGATGGATGGACGGAAGGATGAATAGATGGTTGGATGGATGGATGGATGGATGGATGATGGATGAATGGATGGATATGAATGGATGGAAGGATTGATGGATGGATGGATGGATGGATGGAAGGAAGAATGGATGGATGGAAGTAAGGATGAATAGATGGATGGAAGGATAGATGGATGGATGGATGGAAGGAAGAATGGATGGATGGAAGTAAGGATGAATAGATGGATGGATGGATGATGGATGAATGGATGGATGGAAGGAAGGATGAATAGATGGATGGATGGATGGAAGGAAGGATGAATAGATGGATGGATGGATGAATGGAGCAGGTGGAGGACAGCCTCTTTAAACTGCTCATCTCTCCATCTCTGAACTGATGAAAGGAAAACTGCACTCAACCAATTAGTCAGTCAGCATTCTGTGTGCATGTTGGCTTTACTACAGCCGGTTTTTAAAGATAATTACAAATAATTATAGCCAATTACGTTCAGAAAATTCCAAAAAAAAAGAAAATGAGTTTGAACTCAACATCAGAAATCTAAATTACTAGGACGAAAATGTTCATAAGAACGTAAAAGAGAAGGAGAGATATTTCCAGATGCAGGTGCTTCATTCTGCCGCTCTTCCTCATCCTCCTCTTCCTCTCTCAAATGCTCTAAATCCATCTCAACACACACACACACACACACACTCGAGTGGAGAGATGAGCTGAAGCAGTTTCTCTCTCTTGTTGGATCATCATTGACGGAAGCAGCAGGGATCAATCCTGCAGCGCTGATCCCACTTTCAATTTTCTGAAGAGGGAATAGCAGAGAGCTTTGTAAAACACACACACACACACACACACACACACAAACTCGAGCCAGTTCACACTCGTGTTCATATATCGCCTGCTATACAGACGACTGGTTGACTATTCTCAGCTTTCTCATGTCCACAGAACGTCTGATTCATATCACACACAAACTCACATCAGCAATGCACTACTATACCAAGCAAATATACATTACATTAAAAGTTTTTCATCAAACTATTTTTGATTTATTATTTTCAGTATTTAATCTATTTTAAAATTTAAATGTAATTTTAGTTCAATTTGAAATATATAAAATGAAGAGCCAAACTTGAAGTAATTAGCTGAATATATAAATGTAAATTATGAATATATAGAAGTAAATCAGAATTTAATATATGTTTATTATATATACATAATCCATAAACCCTTAATTAGCTCCTACTAAATAGTATGTATAATTTGAAATATCAAAATAAGTTTAAATTGAAGAACAAAAAAACTGAATTCAAGTTTTATGTTTAAATGTTCAAATCAATAAAACGTGTTAAAACATCAAAATGACACTTATCATCAATAAAGATGAAGTAAAATATACATAATAAATGAAAACTTAAAAAAAATGAAATTACTTAAACTATACTGAACTAAAAAAAATCTACATAGAAATAAATGACTAAAAATCTAACTAGAATTGAAACTGAAAATACTAAATAAAAGCTAATTCGATATATGAAAACATACTATAATCGTTTATATAAAGACAGAGGAGAGATTCACACACACTGATGTTGGATTAAAGGTGTAACTGAAGTTCACCTGTGCTGGGAAAATTAATGTGTGTGTGTGTGTGTGTGTTTGGTACTCTGATCACGAGCGTCCTTCAAACACCAGCACACACTGATCAGTGATTACAGAAGTGATGAACACACACACACAAACTTAGTCAATTGCCTTACGTCAAATGCTGAACTACATGAAAACATACATGACAGTGTGCGTTCGAGATGCAGAAACTAATCAACATATTTTTAATCACCTTTTGGTTTTGTTTGTTCTCTGATGTGCAGGTGTTTCTCTGCTCTGCTCTCGTTCTCTCTCAGTCAGACTCATTCATCCCAGCGTAACATCTTTCCTTCAGGGCATCATACAGATCTCTACCTCTGATATCCATCCATCCACTCGTTCTGTGTCAGAAATGTCAAGCACCTCCCAAGAGACTTTCATCATGAAACCCCATCAGCCCCTGTGACATGTTAACATCCCTCCATCTTTACCTTTACCTCTCACTCTGAGGACAAGCCATGACACACACACACACACACACACACACACACACACACACTAAAGGTGTTCTTGTGTTCCTGTGAAACTTCAGTACTCAAGACATTAAACCAGGTGTGTAACTAGTCAGGTAGCACACGGTCTAACTTAGTTTTACTCACAAACTTACTCAGCAAAAGTATTTTCAAACTTTGCTCTGGTATGAAAGTATTTGATCTGAAAAAGGAAATTAACTGTAGATGAAAGCTTATGCTGCTGTAGGGAGCCTTGTAGCAATGCGGAGGATGCAACATGCATTTGCGTTGCTTGTCAATTTGCACGCCGACACATTAAGTAACGCAATTGAGCGTGAAATCACGCTTTTGTAGCTGTAAGCATATGTGTTCATGTACTTGAAGAAAGACACTGCGGGCAAAAAATATTGTTCTTTTTCATGCACTTTCTTCTTTTTGGAAAGAAAAACAAAAACAAAACCTATACATCCAAAATGATGAATTATTTTAATACACTTTATCTATTTGCGCTTTAAGATTTAAGTTAAAATATATATCATTGACAAAAACTTTTCTCCACTTCAGCAGGACTTACACACACCAAAACTTAGAGTTTTATTCCTGTCTATATTCTGAAGATTTTTTAGCGAAGGGTTTGTTGATACATCATTCACATTGATTTATATAACATTATGTTCCTAAAAACATGCCAAAAATGCTAATTTTTAAAGACTTTAGGTTAGTTTCTCCACTTCAGCAGCACTTACAAACACCAAAACTTAGAGTTATATTAATATCTATATTCTGAAGGTTTTTACCAATGGGTTTGTTCTTATATCATTCACACTGATTTATACAACATTTTATTTCTAAAAACATGCCGAAAATGCAAATCTTTAAAGGCTTTGGGTTTGTTTTTCCACTTCAGCAGCAATTACAAACACCAAAACTTAGAGTTATATTAATATCTATATTATGAAGGTTTTTACCAAAGGGTTTGTTCTTATATCATTCACACTGATTTATACAACATTTTATTCCTAAAAACATGCCAAAAATGTGAATTTTTAAAGGCTTTGGGTTTGTTTTTCCACTTCAGCAGCCCTTACATAGACCAAAACTTAGAGTTATATTCATATCTATATTCTGAAGGTTTTTACTGAAGGGTTTGTTCATGTATCATTCACACTGATTTATACAATATTTTATTCTAAAAAGATGTGTTTTGTTTATTTTTTCTTGGCTGTAGACAGTATTTTCTACTTCATGGAGTGATAAAAAGATAAATCTAAAATCCCCACAGTAAATGCCTTTGACTCTAATTTGTCAACAAAATCAAACAATTTTAACCCTGGCTTTATCCAAACCTCAGATTCATTCTTTGGAAATGTATGTAACTTAGTGCAAATTTAATTTGATAATGCATCATTTTCATATTTAAACAACATTTCAGAAAATTGTAAAACAAAAAAGTTTGTAATGTAATCCATTTGCAATCAATTTATCCTATTCATGTGCAGTGTCTTGCCTTGAGTGTGTTTCCTAAAGGTGAAATGTGTTTACTAAAAGCATGTATTTCAATATTCCCTAGTATAAAACCCTTCTTTCTGTTTAATCCAGTGTCTGACGCTCTAAATAACTTTTCTTTCTTACAGATGTGGGATAAATATCTCTCACACTTACACTGATCTCAGTGTGTGGTCTAAGAGTTTTATTACCCACAAGCCCTCTGGGGGCCGAGGTCAAGTTGTCTTATTTTAGCTTTTCAAATTAAGCAAATGCATAAAATAAGGGGCGCAGAGAGACCTTTAACATTTAAATACTGCAGCTCTTCATAAATCCTGCTGAGTGCAATATGCAAATACAATGCATTTTTAAAGTATTGTAATGCCTTATAATACACTTTATACATAGTTACATATTAATATGAATAATCAAAAAACACTTTAACTCTGTAATATATTCCAAAACTTCATATATTATTCATAGTTTCACCTTTAAATACATGCTATGTCATAAAAAGTAGATAGTCCTAAATGCTGATTGGTTAACCCTATATTTCAGTGAATTATATGTAGGCATTACATGTTAATGTAGGCATAAGAAAAAGAAACGTGTTCATATTGTTGCTACATCTGTGTGAAGTGTCATGAATGCATAATGAGAATTATTAATTTATAAAGGTGAATTCCAATTTCCACATACATGATAAAGTGTATGTACATTAAATTAACATATATATTACACTCATGCATCAAACTGTGAGTATTTCTGCCTGAACGACAGAACATGAGACGAGATACTGTTCATACATCACAAATGAACTTTAAAAACAGAAAAAAAAAATTCTAGGGGTATAGTCAAATCGTACGAGTGAGGTTGTACGAATTGTACAAAATCGTTGTGAGATAGCATTGGTCCCTGAGATCATCAGAAGTGCTGTGAATTTGAAGGTTTTCACTTCTTATTTTTAAAGCTCATTTCTCTTATTCAGTCTGCTTTGCTGGTCTCATTTTTACCTATTTCTTTCTCAGCGAACACTTTGTCAACCTGACATTATTAAAACATGATGCACACTTTAAATTTAATATGAGACTCATAGGCTACTGAAAGCCTGAGGGTCCAATAAACACCCTCCTGCTTCTGCAGCAGGCTGAAAACAGACATTATCATTATCATATTGTGTTTATCAGATAATACAATTATTATACTAGTCTACTTATCATATTTTAATATGAAATGTATAAATAAATATCAAACAAATAGTACAATAATAAAGCTAAAAATGTAGAAAATGTAAAACGATAAATATATTATTATACTATATACACAGGCTAATCAATACACAGGTTATATCAAACAAATAAATAAATGTTCAATTATTTAAAATAAATATTTAGTAGAATATTGAATCAAAACATTTATATACAAACTAAATATATTTTGTTATTATACCATTTACGTACATGGGTTAATTGTATAACAAAAGCATAATTAAATATTTAAAATTAATTTAATAATATAAAACAAAAAATGATGGAGCAACAGTTCAAGGCGAATCTTACTGATCAAGCAAGTTAAAGTCAGATAAACTATTGATGTTAATATCTAGCTACTTGAATATTGATCAGTATTATTTTATTATAACTTTTAGCATCACTTTTGAAGTAGCTCAAAATCATGGTTTTAGTTGTAGCTAACTGTAATAACCCTGATAATGACACATCTGGTTCAATGACATATGAAGGAAACTCAATCATGCCCTTGACAGGGTCACACACAAACTCATTAAGTCCATACAATAGGACCATTTGTTCAAGCATTTCTATCTCTCTACTAGTCTAATAGTTATGGCTTGGAAAGCAAAACTTCAGCAAGCTGGAAAAAAGCTAGAATAAATCAGATCCGCAGGACTCAAGTGGCCATTTAGCTGAAGCAGGTCAGAAAACGAAACTGATCTGAGAACAGCAGAAGCACGGCACTCTCAATTACAGGGCACAGGGTTGCCAGATTCCCTACTGCGTAAAATCCCTCATAAGAGCCTGATTAATGGTGTTTGTGACAGGAGGAGAGAGTGAGGGGGAGTCTGGTCTGGAGAGAAGAGAAATAAAGGTTGAAAAGGACAACAAGATGAAAGGGTGGAAGAGAGAATCATAAAGACGCATGCAAATAAAGCAGTGAGTGGACGATTACAGTTGATGAGATGATGAAAACCTGCAAAGCTGGTTAACATTTGTTTTGCTCTTGATGTGTAATGCAGGATTGTAAATAATGTGAAGTGCATATTTGAGGATATCAGGGCCATAGGGGTGTGTGTGTGTGTGTGCGCATTCAATACTGGAGGTCCATTATTAAGTCCAGCTGAGTTGATTAACCTTTCTAACTCATTTACATTACAGAAATGTCAAAGGAAAGACCAAACAAAGCACACACACAAAATCATATCACATTCATGCATGCACCTGTGACACACACACACACACACACACACACACACACACACATACACACACAGAGATAGAGAATGAAAGAGAGAGAGTCTCAGGAATCTGTGTTTTTCCTTTATCCTGTAAAATGACCGGAAAAATGGAAATGCGCCTTGTGTTTAATTGCTCAGGGAAAATATAAAGCACTTTTCATCAGAATCATATTTCACCTCTATAATCTGCAGCGTACAGCTGCTCCAATCATGTGCAACATTTCTCATAATACACCTGACAACAGTATGTATTTTTATACCCTAACTAACAGAGCGAACAAGAGAGATAGACAGAGAGAGAGCGTGCTAATCACAGTTTCTTGTGCCTACACAACCCACACGCTCAAATGAGAATAATACACACACACGCATTCAAACAGATTAAACAAGCCCTGTTTATATGTACGCTACATACTCAAATCTTGACTTTACTTGGCAAGGGCCTAGTTTCAGATCCCTGATGTGTTAACCTTAAACATGTGAACCATAGTCTCTGCTATAACGTGTTAAAACAGCAAAAACATGTTGAATAAAGCGTGATTTTAAATGTGATTTTATACATCAGCTTCACTATCTGCATAACTTTCTTCAGGTCTAACAGTGTAGTTTGACTTGTGATGGTGTTTGGTATTTGTTCGCTGTGGCTGGTTGGTGTTCAGAGGTTCTGGCTGTTATTCCAACAGCGCTGCCTCCCCAGTCGCCATAGAAACACTGGAGACACATGCACTGTAGAATACAGCCAGACCAATCTACAGCCGCAATACTGACTTCAATTACATACAGCCCAGCTACTGACACATTCTTCTACAGCCTGACTATTGATGCGATTCATTTATGTCTGGACTTCTGATGACATTAAACTACACTCGAACTACTGACACATTTCAAATACACCTGGACTTCTGATGATGTTACACTACAGTCGAACTACTGACACATTTCAAATACACCTGGACTTCTGATGACATAACACTACAGTCGAACTACTGACACATTTCAAATACACCTGGACTTCTGAGGAAGTTAAACTACAGTCGAATTACTGACAAATTTCAAATACACCTGGACTTCTGATGACGTTAAACTACAGTCGAACTACTGACACATTTCAAATACACCTGGACTTCTGATGATGTTAAACTACAGTCGAATTACTGACACATTTCAAATACACCTGGACTTCTGATGACGTTAAACTACAGTCGAACTACTGACACATTTCAAATACACCTGGATTTTTGATGACGTTAAACTACACCCAAAGTACTGGTATTAGTGACGTGCAGCCTGACTCCTGACTTCCGCCCAACTAATGAAATTGTTTAAGTACATCTGGACTTCTGATGATGTTACACTAACTCCACTGCAATATTATTCTTAATCTTACATAATAAATCTGATTGACATAATTTGCACCCATGCCTTACATACTAATGTATTTTGCTTATATATTAAGTATTGTAAATATTATTTCTCTTTTTGTCTCTTTTTATATCTCTCAACTTCTAATCAATTAATTGAATCTAGTGTATAAAGACAAACTAATATTACAATTTGAATTAAAGCCAGAGCTCAACTGCTTCTGAAACACAGAAGCATTTCTCCATCTGTTTCCCTGTGTCACAAACACACACATTTACACGGAGCCGTCGAGTTCACAAAGTTTTAAAATATCACACGCACATAACATTTCATGCATTGCTTTAATATAATAAAAGTGCATGAATGTTGTGTATCCTTCACAAGAGAAAGTGAGACATCCGTCGTCCAATTCTCATTCCATTACACGCACAAACACACCTGTATGTCTTCATCTGTCAATGTGTGTCTGTCCGTCCAACAGCGACCCTAAGGTGTGTGTGTGTGTGTGCGCGAGTGTGTGTGTGTGAATGCAGGTTCATTCGGTGCATCAAAGAAAGAAAAGTGAACAGCCAAAAGCCTCCATAAGTTTGTGTACCCGCTTTTGTGTGAAAATAGCGTGTTGAGGCGGGTATGTAATGTGTAGTTGCCATGGGAATGAAGGACATTACGACCTTCGCCACTCGTTAGAGTGCACAGAACAAACGCTAATTAATGAAAGGAGCGAGAAACAGACAGATCCCGACAGCAGAACACACAAAAACACCCAGAGAAACAATAAATAATTGGATCTTAGAAAGTTTCTCTTAAATTTCTCAGAAAATTTTGAGAGAAAGTGTGCCGTGTTAAAGGTGTGAAAAAACAGACAGGCAGAGACAGAGAGAGGGAGAGAGAGACAGACAGAGACAGAGAGAGAGAGAGAGAGAGAGAGAGAGAGTCACAGGGAAACAGAGAAAGGATATTTCAATTAAGTTTAACAGCGTATCTAAATTGTTCTGGAATGACAGAGCAGAATTCAATCTCTGATAAATGAGAGAGCAGACATGAGAAGAATGTGAATGAAAGAGACAAAAGACTGAAAACGTTGGCAGAAACAGAGATGGACAGACATGTGTTTCTGAAAGAAGACTCTTCTGCTCATCAAGGCTGCATTTATTTGATAAAACTAAAGTAAAAAACTTAAATATTATTTCATTTATCAATCATCAGTTTTCTGTATGAATCTCTGTTAAAGTGTAATGTATTTCTGTGATGCTCCGCTGTATTTTCAGCATCATTCCTCCAGTCTTCAGAGTCACATGATCTTCAGAAATCAGAATAATATGAGGATTTACTACACAATATTTCTGTGGAAACTGTGATGCATTTTATTTTTCAGGGGCCAGTAGCAACTTTGTTAGCCACATTGTTAAGAAATAAGAACAATCTACCTTTTCATAACTGAATCTAAAAGGTAATGACCAGTCTTAAAGAAATAATATTAGATGATTAACGTTTTAAGACTCATCTAAACAGTTTGTGCACAGATGAATAGAAAGTTCAAAAGAACTGCATTTATTTTAAATAGAAATCTATTGTAACATGCTTCCTTGATGAATAAAAAATATACATTTAGATCAATATGACAACGGATGGATGAGTGGATGGATAGAACCGGCTTAAAGAGCAAAACTTTAGAGAGAGAGAGAGAGAGAGACACACAGAAAGAGAGAGAGAGAGAGAGAGAGAGAGAGAGAGAGAGAGAGAGAGAGAGAGAGAGAGAGAGAGAGAGAGAGATGATGATGATCTCATCAGATGGTGTGGGTGGTTAAAAAAAGAATATTTCTGCGCCTTTCATCACTATGGCAACAGGAGCGTTTTTGTGGTGCTGGAAGGTGAAAGTTTTACGCTCTTGTACAGGTGCACACACACACACACACACACTTCAGCTGATCTCACAGTGAATCTCTCAGTAAAGGTGTGAGTGAGTTAACAAGTCTGCAGCTTCCTGAGCAAAAGTGATTCCTGCAGCGCATCTGACAAAACAAATCATGTTTTACACAAGAGTGAATTCAGTGTGAGGAGATCCAAATACTGGATTCTGCAGAATAATACAAATATACACACACATGCCTGCGACGACATGCTGTAGCATAAAACACATCAGATAATGGAAGAGAATGGTTAGACATAATGGTTTTTATTCTGTACAAACTGTATATTCTATGTCCCTTCACCAACCCTACACCTAACCCTAACCCTCACAGGAAACTTTGTGCATTTTTACTTTCTCAAAAAAACTCATTCTGTATGATTTATAAGTGTTTTGAAAAATGGGGACATGGGTTATCATTATACACACACATACACACACTTATACAAACACAGATACACACACACATGGCTTTTTTGCATCCTCCACAAAAAGACATCATCATCATCATCAATCTCACAAAAACATTATAGCAACCCAACAAAATCCTCAAGGACAGAGATCGAGTGAGTGAGTGAGCGTTTACGAAAGGTTGTCACTACCTTCATTGACTTCTAGCTTTTAAGCTTATTGGAAGGAAAACACACACACATACACAAAAACACACACACACACACACACACACACACACACACAGATGAACTGTATATCTCTAAAGACTGATGTTCACCACTGGGGAGAGAAATGTAGCTGAGAAAACATCTTCTGACTGAGATAATGGACGACGTGTGTGTGTGTGTGTGTGTGTGTGTGTCTCTGTGTGTGTGTGTGTGTGAGAGAGAGAGAGAGAGAGCTT
The DNA here is from genome assembly GCF_023724105.1 of Carassius gibelio. Taxonomy (NCBI): domain Eukaryota; kingdom Metazoa; phylum Chordata; class Actinopteri; order Cypriniformes; family Cyprinidae; genus Carassius; species Carassius gibelio. The sequence goes on from NC_068385.1 coordinate 9,128,101, forward strand.
GTTCTCGGGGCTAAAAGTGACCTTGCTGTGTTCTGACAGATAAAAATACAATGTCTGGCAAACACACACACACACACACACACACACACACACGGCTGTAGCGGCACTGAAATGAGCTGTAGAGCAAACACAGATGTTTTTCTTCTGCAGATGCAGAGGTGCTCCTGTGTTTGTTGAGGAGACTCACAGAAAACAGTGAGAAAGCCCTCAGACGCAGTGCAGCATTGACCCGAGCGTCTCTGACTCCATCAGCACTAACAGATGGTGCACCGACTAAAACACCATGCTAGTCTGGGAGTCTACCACGGAACACTACAGCATTATGTGAAGTGCATTCATATGAAAATGATATAACTACCACAACTCCAATAAATGCATGGCTGCATGTTAAAAATTATATTTATAATTTATTAAATTCTGTTTTGTAAATGCTATTTATCGATTTAGTTAAAACTTTTAAGTGTCAAACATTGTTTTGAGGAATTCTGTTGTTAGTTTAATAATATCGATCATTATTTTAACTTTAATTTAATGAAAGTTATTTGATTTTTGGGAGTTTTTTTTTTTTTTGAGTAATCAACTTAAAAATTTCAGTTTATTGTATAAATAAAAATAAAGGTCTCACTAGTTTGTTGGTTGAACAATTTTATTAGAATTTTATTATTTGCATTATTTTTATTTATTTTGTCGAGCCTAGACATTTGTTTTAAAAGTATATAATTCAATTTCATGGTATTCATATGTAAATAAATATTGAATAGAAATGAAATACATATTGTATATTTATATGTTGTGTTCACACTTTTATTTAAAGTAATTTACATTGCATTCAAGGTAAAATAAGTTGTAGTAATTAAATTAAATTAAATTTTCCTGAGTAATACATTTTTTTAGTTCATTTGATTTCATGATTTCATCAGAAGATTTCATAACTGAAAAATATTTTGCGTTAATTGTTTGTCAAGCAAAAACATGTTTTTAGAGTACATAATTTCATGATATTGATATTTACATACATATAATATGAATTTATATATATATATATATATATATATATATATATATATATATATATATATATATATATATATATATATATATATATATATATTCATATTATATGTATGTAAATATTACATATATATACACATTCATGCATTTGGCAGGCATTTTATTTAAAGCATAAATAAGGTGAAATAAATTAAATAAAATTGTTGAAACCATTTTTTAAGTAATATTTTTTATTATTTTTATTTGGAGTAAATGTAAAATAAATAAATAAATAAACATTAATAAAATTGTTTTTATTCAACAAGTTAAGTTCCTGTAACTCAGTGTTTCTAGTTTAACATCATTTCATCAGAAATCGTTTTGCATATGTTTTACTGTTAAGCCAAAACACGTTCTGATATATCATTCAGTTTCATGGTCGTTAAATTCATGCATTTTGCAGAAACTTTTATCCAAAGCAATTTGCATTGTTCAAGGTTTATATTTGATTAATATTTGTTTTCCCTGGAATCGAACCCTTGATGTTTGAGCTATACAGGAATGGTATATACCAAGGTTTTTTTCTGTAAGTGTGATTCCTTTAAAAACTCCAGATATCCAAGAAAACCAGAAGACAAAGAGAGAACATAAACAGACGCTTTGTTTGTAAGGTCAGCAGTATCTCATTCTGTCTCTGGCATCTGGAAAAACGCTTCGATATAAATCCCACTGAAGTATTTCTGCTCCGGATCAGAGAGGAAACGTACACCGGTAAAACATCAATTACCACGGTAAGACCTCGCAGAAAAACACTCTTTTCTGGAAAAGACACAGAAAACAGAAACCCAACGTCCCGAGTCTGTGATCTCAAGAGCAATACTGTCTTTCCTTGTGTTTTGCACTGAATCAGACGGATGAAGCTAAACTAAATCCCATCTGTTCTCCTGCAAATTAATGTCAACAAGAAAATCTAAATGAACGACGACT
>NC_068385.1:9132577-9160077 GCF_023724105.1 Carassius gibelio
CTTTTTATTTTAAATTTTTTAATGGTTTCAGTTTTAGTTAAATACAATATCCCTGATTAGTTAACAACACTTCCCACATTAACAGGACAAACACACACCACCACAATGATGGAGTTATGAAACTAATTATGATTTAAAGGAGTGAACTGCATTCACTACATTTCCCATAATCCTTTGCAAGGTCAAAAAAAGAAAAGCAGACGTTCATATATTTGCAGGTGCCAGTCTCTGTTGTTCTCAGGTGCTTTCGAGACTCCAGACGGCACTTTACATCCCATCCTCGCTATGCAAATCTTTCATTCAATATTCCAGCAGAAATGACATTCTATGTAAATAAACTCCTCCATATTCAAGCGATCTGACCCTTGACTCTAGAAATACTGCACGCAAAGGACTGCAGCCATCCCTCATGCAAATAACAGCACATTCACACACAGAGACGTGCATCACCTTCACAAAGACTGGAGGAAACACAGAATATGACAGACGATATCATATAATCAAGACGGCAGAAAGAGGATTCCTCCACTGATGGATGGGGCTTTAAACCGTGCCAAAAGACTCCAGGTACAACAGTAAAACAACAGCTTTTATTTCGATAGAGCCTGTCTAAAGCTGCGCTAGAGAGCCAGAAGATAACATTAGCACGGCATAAAGGGAAACGACAGAATAAATGCTTTTCAGCAGTTTTCTGAAGGAAGGAAAGGAAGAGACCTCAAGATTTCCTGAAGCCTGAACGACAGCAGAAACAGACGATTTCAGACGAATGCTATTGTTCATGTCTGAAATAAAAACAAAGATAAATATATCTAAAAAAATTTTATAAAGCACTTAAATTAGTTTTCGTTGACTAAAAAAAATTACCTAAAATATAAATATTATAAATATTCAAACTTGTCAAGTAAGTGAAATAAATACGTTTTAGTAAGATTACTAAAACTGAAATAAAAATTAAGCTAAATATTAACTATTTTAGAATTTCTACCATTTCATCAAAAATCTAAATGAATACTGAAAACATTAAATAAATCTAAGATAAAATATGTTATATACACTATAATAAGTATAATAAATACTATAAAAGTATATAAATAACACTAAAACAACACTGGTACAGATTAAAATATAGTTATAGTTACTGCTTTATAAATGTCTATACAATGTGATTTTTTTAAATATTTTGTTTCAGTCGTTCTAATCTAAAATTGTGTTTAATTCAATGTTTCATTTGCAGTTTCTTTGTAATTAATCGTGAGAAAATAGTTTTTACACCATTTTTTAAATATATTTTTTACTTTACAAATTAAAGGTGCTATATTAATATTACAAAATATTTATATTAAAATTATATAGCTTTTTGAAGTATTTTATATTTTAAAGATATTTTGTTTGTGTGTTTTTTGTCATTTTTAATATTCTATTATTTTTGTCTTTTATTATTCTATTTTTTTTCTCTATATATACTATGCATGTCTATATAGTATTTATTAACTTTACTTCAGTTTTAGTTATTTTAGTGCATTACATAAAAAAGAAGAACTTCTAATGAAATGCCAAAGTGTTTAGAACCGTGAAGAACCTTGGTGTTCTCTCAGATGCCGCGTTTCCACCGAAATTACCCGGAACATTTTTACCAGGAACTTTTTTTCCCAGGAACTTTTTTCCCCCCAGACCTGTTGCTTTCTGCGTTTCCACCGCGGTGTAAAGTACCGGGTAGATTAGGCAAATAGACTGGTGACGTAGGTCTGCGCGCGTTTCTCAATACAAAGTACTGCTGATTTTTTTTTTTTTTTTTAAAGTACGCTGATTTTGGACGTGCATCCTCGGTAGTTAGTTCAGACTTTGTGCATTCGACTTGGGAGTGTGATGTCCGCGACGACGCAAGTCCGGTAAATCTATAAACAGCAGCGTACTTGATAACTTCAGTCAGCTCGTCTTGGCTACTGCAATTTTCCTATTTACAATAAAACGAAATGGGATATAAAATACCACTGCCTCCTTTGGTTTTCATTTAAGCATAATAACAGCTGCAGAAATGTACTTAGTTCAGGGATATGTGTATATACAGCCATTACAATGAAACGAAATATTATATAGACTTGCCTTTTTTATTTTCATTTTAACATATAGATAAATTGAATACAGACCAAAGAAAACCTGTTAGATTTACCCCGCAGCTGAATTATATGTTATGTTTAACCACTAAAGACACATCAGAGCCAGCGGCACATATCAGAAGGTCTATCCAAGGTGAGGCTGCCTCTGGGCGGATAGATGATCACTGAGCTCTCGCTGATCGTGTGGAGCTCACCGTCTCAGAGATCGGCGAAACACATTTTTAAATAGGCGCTGTCTTTATAAATAAACAACAGATTTGAGTTTTAAACAACTACATTCTCGCCTGAAATACTTTTAAAATTACATTTCATGACACAATAACAGTAATATTTTGAAAATGTTGATCCGAATAAATGGTGGTTGAACTCAACCAATGCTGCGTCAACTCAACCAATCAGGATGTTTAGCGCCAAAGTCCCGCCCCCGAAAGTTCCTGAACTTTAAAAAAGTACCACCTCGCCAGCAGGGACTTTCTGGGGGGCATTTTTTTACCCGGAACTTTTATTTAGTTCCTGGTTCCTGCGGTGGAAACACACCAAGTACCGGCAAGGGGCAAGGAACTCGACCGGAAGTTGAAGTCGGGTGGGGGCTGCCATCTTGTAGCAGAACTTCACTTGCGTTAGCATTCCCATTGACTCCCATTCATTTTGGCGTCACTTTGACAGCGAATAACTTTACATCTGAGGCGTTTAAAGACTCTGTTTGTCCATTATTTATTTCTAAAGATACACGACAATGTATAAAGGGCTCCATTACCTTCTATGTTACATTATGGCCCCGTATAAACAGTTTTTGTAAAAAATAGGCTAACGATTGCGTCATAACCACTCGGCTCTCTGTCGCATTACCGTACAGACAGGTGGAGAAGCTCGCAGGCAATTAACTTAATATGGCGTACTGGCGTTACATTTTAAAATGCTATACAAAATAATTAATCAGAATACTTACTCCTGCTCACTCACGACAAAGAACTCCCCGCTCAAGCTCGCCGTCTCTGCAAAGATTAACGATGGCAGTTTTCACGCTCAGCTACTAGAACATTTACATCTGTCAGACAGGTTGCTGACGTCGTCAAGCTTCGTTTGAGTCTGCGCGTCAGAAACGGAAGTGCTAAAAAACGCTAAAACTGGGCTTCATTTGTCTCAATTTAGTTCCAATGGGGTCGCTGTGTCCATTTCTTTTACTGTCTATGAGTACCGGACCAAGTCCCTAGTTCCTGGGTAAAGTTCCTGCGGTGGAAACGCGGCTAGAGAGACTAGAGCCCGCTACACAAGATCGATGACGGAGGAAGACAGCAGGAACTTCTGCTCCCTTTTCATTCAGCCAACGGGAGGAAGAAGATAAACTTTGCTTTCTGTCTTTGCCACAGAAGAACAAACTTCCTGGGTTCACTCTTTCTGTGCTGAAGTCTGCAGGGGGAGCCGAGAGATGCTCCATGAAGCCCAGTTTGAGCTAAAAACACTTTGAGATTACAGCCCTAAGCGCTCTCACATGTTTCCTTATTAAGCATCATCTCCAGTGGAATCACACATCAACAGACACCAAAACAGCCCAACAATCAAACATGCTCAACTTTCACAAACCGAACCGTATACAGGAATAAACAACAGCAGAAATGATTTAGATGTTAATGTTGCATGAATATTTGCATCAGATTACATCAGATGCATGATCATATACTGCAGAAATATTGTTATATATATTTTTTTTTGAAGAATGCTTTTCAGTAAGTCAGATTTTCATGTAAATTTCATGTTTAATTCTATTATTTTTTGTAGTTATATTTGTTATGTGTCCCTGGAGCACAAAATCAGCCTTAAGTGTAAAATTTGAGATACATCATCTGAAAGGTGAATAAAGGAGATTTTCATTGATGTCTGGTTTGTTCGGAGGACAATATTAAAAAATCTGGAATCTGAGGGAGCAAAAAAATCTAAATATTGAGAAAATCATCTTTGAAGTTGTTCAGATGAAGTTCTTAGCAATGCATATTACTAATCAAACATTAAGTTTTGATAATTTACAGTAGGAAATATACTAAATATCTTATAAAAAATAAGCTAAATAAAAGTAAAAAAGTAGTAAAATAACTAAAACTAATATTTCTTTTAAACTACATACTGAAAATATATTTAAAAATAATAATAAAAATAGCTAAATTCCTAAACCTTTATAAAATAAAAATATTAAACTAACAAAATATAAAAAAAAAAAATATCAAAAATGTATTGAAATATATACCAATTTTTTTATTAGGCTACTAAAAAGTCTTACATTTAATTGAAAACCAAAAAAAACTATTATTTAAAATATTTACAAATTATAATCGTATATAAAATAACACACTCTCCCTCTGTAAACTTTATTGTGTTGTAAATCAGCATCTCTCGACCCTTGAGTCTCGAGTCATTTGTTGGCAACATAATTTGAAGAGCTGAATCACCCCAAAAATTACCGTCAGCAACAAACGTGTCATGGAAACTCTGAGCTTAAAGAAAATAGTGAGTTTCGCACTCGTGATTACGACTCTGTGGTGTGTTCATATGCGAGCGCCGTGACACTGTCGGCGTAAATCTGAGTGTGAATAAATGTTCCCACTCCAGACAAGAGCGCATGGAACGGTTTAGGGATTTTATAGAGCAGGTCCGATCAAAATCAAGATTCACTTCAGGGACAGATATGGACAAAGTTCAACAAGGAAAAAAACTTAAAGAAAAGGCAAAAAGAGTTTACCTGTTAGGAAACTAAAACGTAAGATAATGATTTTAAATTATATTCTTCCTCAGTATTTTGTCTTATTTTCAATTAAAAATATCTAAACATCCTTAAATCAAGATACATTTACTTCCTAAGAAAGATTAATGACATATTTTAAGTACGTTATTATAGTTTTATAGTCTCAAAATGAAAATAAAAACCTTAAAAAAATGTATCGCTTGAAATAAAATATATATATATATATATATATATATATATATATATATATATATATATATATATAAATCTCTAAAATTTTTAAAGAAAAAAAATTGCTTAAAAGTTTACATTTTAACTAAAACAGAAAATATAAAAAATTTTATCATAATATTAATAAAAACTATAAATTATACCAAAATAACTGATATTGGGTATAGTTTTCTTAAAAGAATTATCAAAAGTAAGTGTCCTCATGGATAAATCAAGAAATATGTGTGTGTGTGTGTTTGTTGTTTTAAGCATAAACTTACTTAATTTCAATACTTAAAAAAAAAAAAACGCTACTTAAAATATTATTTCCATCTGAAGTGTTTGTATCTTGTTTTAAGAATGTTTTAATATTTATACTAGAAAATACTGAGGAATAAAATTATTTCAAACCATTTTTAGATGTTTTCATTTCTTTATGTATAGAATATTTTTCAATTAGTTTTTTCAATATAGTAATTGAAAACGAAAACGAGACAAAAGTACTAAAAGTAAATATCCTAACATGACTCAGAAATGTGTCTTACGTTTGCATTTCAGCACAAATTAATCTGATAACTGCTAAAAAAAAACATTAAATGAGAGATTAAACTATTTAATAAAATTTTAATTTCATTCTACACTAAACCAGACTACATTGAAAACAGATTTCCATCAAGTGAGTCTAAATATAGTTTACATATATAACATTTAGAAACTATCCAGAGCAACCTGTTGAATATTTAGTTGTAATAATAATAAAATATTAATTACAATAATGCATTCAGTGCTTGATTTTAAGGCCAAACATAATGAGTTCTGCACTTGATTCTGGTACTGACGCTCCTTTGATGTCAAATATTAAATCTGAGTCCAGAAGCAATTAAAAATCACTGATGTAAAACACATCCCAGTGACATTCCAACACGCACTGCATGTGATTCACACACACACACACACACACACACGCATGTGCTGCCACATCCGGCTCCGTTCCCGTGGTGACCGGAGAAATGCATCTCGACCGCGCAGCAAATCTCCACAAGCAGCCCGGCAACCATCACCAGGGAGCCTGTCGCCGCGGTAACGAGAAGATGACAGGTGGATAGAAGCGCAATCTCTGAGCTTCGGCCGCAGGGAAATGAAAGATTCCTGCAGAGATACTCTGAGAAACAACACTCGCTCACTTTACCTAAACAGCATTTAAGGACTGTGCTGAACATTCAACAGCTTCATTAATATGAGAAACATTTGAATGCATTACAGTTAAAATAATTACACAAATAATTACAAAGAAATGGCAAATTAGATGTGAAAATTTTAAGCAGGATGACTGAAATAGTATTCCCTTGTAAAATGTACTCCAATAATTTTAACCTACAACTTAAACAAAAAAACAATTCACAGTGTCTTTGCTGAAAGAAATAGTCTAAACCAGCCTCGTTTGTACATTTTTATAAGCTTTCATTTTTATTTTTTTAAGTTTTAATTGATTTTTTAAATTTTTTTATTTTTATAGATTTATTTTTTTTATATTTTTATAGATTTGTTTTGGTGTTTGCAATTTTTTTAAGTTTTAATAGATTTTTACATTTTTATAAGTTTGAATTGATGTTTGCCATTTTTGTAAGTTTGAATTGGTTCATGACATTTGTATAAATTTTAATAGATTTTTTGCAATTTTTGTAAGTTTTGATTAATTTTTAAATTTTTTGTAAGTTTTAACTGATTTTTAAAATTATGTAAGTTTTAATAGATTTTTACATTTTTATAAGCTTTAATTGGTTTTTTAAAAAATGTGTAAGTTTTAGTTGGTGTTTACAAGTTTTGTAAAGTTTTATTTGGTATTTGTGATTTTGTTGTTGTTGTTTGTTTTAATTGGCGTTTGCAGTTTTTTGTAAGTTTTAATAAGGTCCTGAGCACCAGAAATTTTAAGGTTTAATTGCCATTTGCATTGTTTTTTTTTTGTTTTTTTTTTTTTTTTGAAGTGTTAATTTACAACGATAAATGGCTACATTGATGAAAGGTGCACATGATCAGGACTGAAGTGTAAACTAGAGTTTCACCAGAACTCATCAGATAAACTCAACTAAACCACTACAACGAACTGGACTCAAGTCACTTTGGTGAAATAGCAGAAAGGCGCGTGTGGAGATGACGACAGCGACAGCAGCGTTCCTGTTATTGTCACACAGGTTGGTCTCGTTGACATCGGTCCATCTGCTGCTGTGAAATCAGACGACCATGAAACATCTCCAACGTCTCTGTCTGATCTGTTTCACATGCTTCACACACCCTCAATACTTCTCCTGCTTTCTTGTGTTTGTCTATGAAATGGTCCAACGCTCCAGATGGAGAACATGCTGAGTGTGTGTGTGTGTGTGTGTGTGTGTGTGTGTGGAGTCACTGCTCATTGACTAGTGTTTGTGTGAAAACCTCCAATAAAACCATTATCACACCCAAGAAAAAAGAGATGCAGAAATAATAACAGGTAAACAGAAATGGAAAAACATTACAGATATAAGCTGTAATTAAACACTTTTATCAAATTACACACACAAAGTAGAACTAAAGTGTCAGTTTTCAGCTGCTTTTTTGCAATTTTTTTAAAATTGGCATTCACTATTTTGTAAGTTTCAATGGTATTTCCACATTTTTACGTTTTAATTGGTACGGTACACGCACGCACACATATATCTCTCTCTCTGACACACACACACACACACACACACACACACACCTTTAAACTGCTCAAAAAGTGTTTTCTGAATTCTGACTCCAAAAGCTATTTTAAACACTGCTGTGTCTTTCTTTAAAAAACACAATAAAAAAATGCCACATTTTGCCACAACTGAGAAAATATAACTAGTCATAAAAGCGAAAATTTTAATGCATGAAATTTAAGAAATGATTTAGCAGTTTTTCCTATAGATATACAGACATCATGTCTACACTATTCTTTACAAAACTGCTTAGGAATCATAATTCTTCTGAATCATGTTTTCATGATTAACATCAGGAGTCTAATTCCCCAGAACTAAATATTAATAATAATAATAATATAAAACCAAATCAAACAATTAAATAAACTTAATAAAAAACCCATAATTCGTTACGAAGGTCTGATGCCAAATTATACACATTTTAAATTTTGCATGTGAGGGTCAGATTATCATTGCTGCTTTCTGTCATGCATTGGTTTTTAAACAAATAATACACTTGCATATGGCATGTTAGTTCACAGACGCCAGCTCTAACCACACACACACACACACACACACACACACACACACGCTGCTGTCTCTACGGTAACGATGCAGTTAGATGTTTGCCATGGTAACGGCGGCAGCAATGCCATGAGTCATGAAGATAAAAAAAACTTAAAAACACTTTTAAAAAGCACAGAAAAGCCTTTTAATCTGTCCGGCGTTGATAAAAACACTGTTTATCAGACTGCAATCCAGTGAAAGCATCCGGAGAGCGCTGACATTTTCACCGGTGATTTAGTTTGCCAGTCAAGAGCTCTTCAGAGAAAACAAACTTGCCTGAGAGAGAGCCCTCCATTATCACCCGCCGGATAAAACCTGCGGCGTTAACGCTGTTTATTCCTCGTCTTTACACAAAAAAACACACGAGAGAAAGAGAGTGATTGAGTTGTTTGCGTCGTCTTTTATTCGTCGGGTCTCGATGGGGACAGAATGCTGGAGGAACAAGAACATTACGAGCAGAAAAACACACAACTGACTCATCTGACTGAGATCGACCATCTCTAGAGTGGATTCCATCAAAATCACAGAAACAGAGAGAGAGAGAGAGAGAGAGAGATAGAGAGAGACAGAGAGAGAGAGAGAGAGAGAGAGAGAGCTTGTTACAAACTCAATCAGATAAGCCTCATCAGGACCTCATTACCCAGAACCTCCGACACATTAGGACCGTTAAATCAGGACCCAGTTTTAGCTGCCCTTTAAACCGCCTGATGCAAACACAAGTGCCGACCTCCACCTGACCTCACATCCAAACATGCAGGCGGGAAACTCCATCAGACCAAAGACACTCACAACTGAAGATCACGCGAGTGTCATGATCCCACAGACCTGAGGATGCTTACCAGAGCGCTGCTATTGGGTGCTAAGTGCTGCACAGTGTTACAAGGGCATTGCTAAGTCTGAGTCAAAAGAGTTCAACCATAAGCTATTCTAGTCTCTAGATACAACTCGGGCACACTTGTGTAGAAAGAAGTCTCTTTTCTGCCTTTATCTGATCAAAAATACAGTAAAAATTATGAAATATTGTCCTAATGTAAACATCTGTTTTCTGTGTGAATCTGTGTTAAAGTGTAATGTATTTCTGTGATGCTCCGCTGTATTTTCAGCATCATTCCTCCAGTCTTCAGTGTCACATGATCTTCAGAAATCAGAATAATATGATGATTTACTGCTCAAGAAACATTTCTGATTATTATCAGTGTTGAACACAGTTGTGCTGCACAATATTTCTGTGATGCATTTTATTTTTCAGGATTCACAGATGAACAGAAAGTTCAAAGAAGTTCAAGGATAAGTCGTGGCATAATGGTTAGAGATTCGAACTCACGGTGTGTGTGTGTGTGTGCACTTTGGATGGGTTAAATGCATAGCACGAATTCTGATTATGGGTCACCAAACTTGGCAGTATGTCATGTCACTGTCTCAGGAAATATATGAAATGTAACTTTAACGTAACTTGATAAACGAAAGCTCACTGACCCCAAACGTTTGAACAGTTGTGTAAGTTTTCTGTCCAGTAAGTCTCTCCCCTCAACAAGACCCACGATTTAAGTTTCTCCAACACGAACCATGAGCAGCAATTGTGGTCTTAACAAACACCACTAAGTGCATTTCGGAAACACATGATATTTCAAGAGCTCAGCTTCTACGGTTTCATCTTAAATGGCTGAATAATATTTGGGTAAGAAACAGAGAGGAAATAAGTGAGGTTAAGCTCCAGCTCGGATCCAGTAAAGCGTTCCTGCACATGCATTCGACCCTCTTTTCTCCATTCAGAAACACACGTATAGAAAAAAATCTCTTTTCTTATGAAAGAAATCAAAAGACAGCCGTCTCATGAATTAAATTCCGGTGTGTGCCATCACTGACGGCATCTCCGCTAACACACGGATCAAAGTCACCATGGCAACGATGGCGTCATGGATGAAGCCGGTAATTAAAGCGTCGTCTCCGTGTGGAGTTCTGGTCATCAGAGAAACGCAGATGTTTCCCAAAGAACTCCAGGAGAAGAGGAGTCTTCCTTCAGCGCTCACACAACCGATGCACATTCAGCTCAAACTCACTTCCCTTTTATGCTGCTGATTCACTCTAAAATTAGTTTTTTGTGGGTCGACACCTCAAAGACTGCCAACGAGGCAAAAACGCCATCATGCAGCAACACACACCGACACCAAAGACAAAACATAAAAAAGAGATCGCTTAAAATTCTCCAATGAAAGCAATTAGATCAACCCCAACACACCAGGATCAGGGCCAATCATAAAAACCACATCATAATTCCTGCAGAAATGTGAAATCTAATATAAGCATCAGCTTGGTCTCAGATGTTTCTCTTTAAGTTATTCTAAATTGAACAGAGTCAATAGCTGTCATACAGTAAGAGTACAGAGATATAAAATGAATGTGGGGAATTTGATGAAAACTGTTTGAGATCCTACTGAACATTTTACTTACAGACTTTTGCTTTTTAAAGTACAATTTGAGATCTGAAACTCAGGTTTTTTCAGACATTTGTGCAAAATATGAAGAAAAACGACTCTCGCTTGTTCTATGAAAAAGGCATTAATCATAAGAAGTATGTGCTAACTTAAAACATTTCCAGAAAGTAAATGCATTAATCCGTGTTCAAAATTCTTGTTTGATTTTGTTGACATATTAAAGAAATTTTGAATTCTCTTGCTATAATTTCATTAATTAGAAAATACTGTCAACAGGCAGAAAAAATAATACCGTCTGGTCATGTTTTCAGGAATAAAATTGTTATGTAAATGAGTGTGAATGACATGTCAACAAATCCTTCTGAACAAACCTTCAGAATACAGATAGGAGTAAAACTCTAAGTTTTGGTGTATTTAATTCTCACTGAAGTGGAGAAACAAGCTCAGAGCCTTTAAAAATATGCATTTTCGGCATGTTTTTAGGCAACATAATGTTGTATAAAATGGTGTGAATGATATATGAACAAACCCCACAGTAAAAATCTTCAGAATATAGATAGGAGTGAGACTCTAAGTTTTGGTGTATTTAAGTCTTACTGAAGTGGAGAAACAAACTCAGAAACTTTAAAAATATGATTTTTTTTCATGTTTTTAGGAATATAATGTTGTTGTATAAATCGGTGTGAATGATATATGAACAAACCCCACAGTAAAAACCTTCAGAATATAGAGAGGAACAAATCTCTAAGTTTTAGTGTTTGTCAGTGCTGCTGAAGTGGAGAAAAAACTAATTTTAACAGAGCAGCCTTTGAAGAGATATATATTTTGATTTAAATCTAAAGAGTCAATAGGTAAAGTGCAATAATAAAAATCATGAGAATGATTTATGAACAAACCTTTCAGTAAAAACCTTCATAATATAGATAGCAATAAAACTAAAAATTTTGTTTTAATATATTTTCTTAGCACTATAAAGCAAAACAACCCAAAGTTTCAAAATTTACTAATGCACAAGAAAAACAAAATGGTTTTGTCTGTATTGTCTATTTGTATTTCAATAATATAGTCTCAAAACATAAACAATATGCCAATATTATTTAATGTAAAGAACAATAGCTTTTCTTTATTTCTTTTCTTTTTAAGAAAATGAGAAATGATTAGTCTTTTAACTAATCCAACATTATGTCACAAATGCTGTCGACTCAACTGAATCTGGAATATTTCTTTAAGTCTCAAAAGCTTTGAGCAACATCTAAGCAACTATATTTTTCTCTGGACACACACACACACACACACACTGTGACTGAAGTCACTGCATCTCACAGGGTTTGAAACATATATCCTCTCGCTCAAACACAGAAGTGTCAAACACACGCCTCCATTAATAACCTCCATCTAGTGATAATTAAAATGAGAAACAGAGAATCTGTGTAATAAAAAGGGCCTCGTCTACATTAGCAAAGGGGTTTACATGGTTACATGACAACTAATTCAATCTGAGCCCTCGCTGAGGTGAGTGTGTGTGTGTGTGTGTAAGAAACAGGTGGGTGTGTATTGACTAATCTTTTACACTCTATGATTACATTTCTCAAACACACACACACACACAGATTCAAAGTACACACATTCACACACACTTACACACAGTCGTACATTATTGACCTACTAGTGTTTAGTTTTTCATAATTATGGTCTATTACGGTCAGAGACTCGTCTTAAATTCAGAGAAAAGAACAGTCCATTAATCTTACACACACACACACACACACACACACTACAGTTATAGTTTGTCTCATAGCCAGGGTTATAACAGCCAACTAAAACTAAAACCATAAAGAAAATTATAGCTTGAAATAAAATAAACATTAACTGAAATCTACATGTTACTAAAATAACTCTACTAGTTCCACCAGTTAAAAAATAAAATAAAATGAAATAAAAACATGCCAACATCTAATTAAATTGCTGTGACATCATGCATCAGCCGGGCGTCTGGGGTGTGACGGGAGATAAGAGCAGAACTGATAGAGCTCAGCACTGATGCTTTAATTGAGCGTCCCGTCCTGAGTCAGACTTGAGCAGATGATGGAGGAGATTGTGAAGCGGGGACAGACATTATTAAAGTCATAGAGAGAAGAACAGCCCCTGAGCGAGACGTGGATTCAAACCTCTCATTGCATGCTATCACATGAGAAACACAAAACTACTGCAGGGTGTCAAACTACATTACACCTAATTTCACACACATCAAGCGCTCAACGGGTTTTTCCGATTGCCAGCATCAATAATGATGAGTCTAGAATGAGGGAAGTAACATTAAAAATTACTAGAACTAAAGAATTAACAATGGTTCCAAACTTAAAATTGTTTTGCTTCATAACATGTCCTCTTCCAGACAAGTGCAAATAATGTATATAGAGTGATGGGGTGCTGTGCCAGATGACCTGGCCTCCACAGTCACCGGACCTGAACCCAATCCAGATGGTTTAGGGGTGAGCTGGACCGCAGACAGAAGGCAAAAGGGCCAACAAGTGCTAAGCATCTCTCTGGGAACTCCTTCAAGACTGTTGGAAGACCATTTCAGGTGACAACCTCTTGAAGCTCATCAAGAGAAAGCCAAGAGTGTGCAAACAGTAATCAAAGCTAAAGGTGGCTACTTTGAAGAACCTACAATATGACATATTTTCAGTTGTATATAATTCCATATATAATTCCACATGTGTTAATTCATAGTTTCGATGCCTTCAGTGTGAATCTACAATTTTCATAGTCATGAAAATAAAGAAAATTCTTTGAATGAGAAGGTGTGTCCAAACTTTTGCTCTGTACTGTATATATATATATATATATATATATATATATATATATATATATATATATATATATATATATATATATATATATATATATATACATATATATATATATATATATATATATATACATACATAAAAATAAAAAAAATAAAAATGCATCATGACATTATTTTCAAAGCAATTAAGCGTATTTATCCCAAAATTCTCATTAATCCAATAAACTCGCATTTCTGTGTTGCATCCAGATATTGTACTTTTAAGTTTATTTTTTTATTCTCATTATTCTCAATCATGGTTCTTCTTATATTTTCATTGTCATTAAATCTGTAGGACCTACAATAAACATCATGTAAAAATAATAATTAAAATAAATTAATAAATGGCTAATCATTTTTGTATTACAAAGCGTAACTGTCATACATATATATAAATTTTATTTTAGGTTTAAAAGTATGCTTATTCTATGGTATATATATATATAATTTTATTTTTTTGTGAAACATGTCCTGTTCTTAGTCTTGACAGGTTTGTGAGTTTCAGCAAGTTATAAATGTCTCTATCTCTCTCTCTCACACACACACACACACACACACACACAGCTGTTCCCGCAGTGACGGACATAAGCAGTCATGCAACTGGATTTCACTGTGTTTCTTCATGCTGTGTTAAAGATTGCTGTACAGATCCACTGCCGGGAGAAACAGAGCCAAAGGGGAAAGGAGTAAAAATACACACACACACACACACACACACAAACACAGAGAGAGAGAGAGCGAGAGCGAGAGAGAAACCCTCACAGCAGCATTAATCGCTGGTCTGTGAAAGAAGCTCCATTGAGCAGCTCATTGCCGGAGGTTCAACACAACAGTTACTTTCTACAGATATTACACTGAGTACAGAAACAGAGAGAGAGAGAGAAAGAGAGAGTGAGACAGAGAGAGAGAGAGAGAGAGAGAGAGGATAGGGCGGGGGAATGAGTTTGTGTCCTTGTAGAGATCAGATGACATAATCATCCCTCTCTTAATAACCCATTTTATTTTAAACTCTCTCCATCTCTCCAGTTCCCTCATCGTCCTTTCTCTCTCCTTGTCTTTCCCCTGTGTGTGTGTGTGTGCGTGTGTTATAATTCACTCACACACAAACTCAATCAGTTGACTAGTACTAGTGCTGGAAGTGAAGTTCTCAAACCTCATACACTTAGTTTTAAAGTTGTGTGTACAGTATGAGTACAGCGTTTGTGAGACTACAAAGAACACCCTAGAAACCATTCAGAACACCCTAGCAATCAAACACCTTGACAATCTCATCGCAGTAAAAGACAATCAGTATAAACCCATTAAGAACAGTGATATATATCAGGTTTGTTTATTTCTTCAAGTCAGATCAACAACGAGGCTATAAACAACACAAGAAATGCAATTTACAAGATTCCACAACACATTCCAAAATCTTCATAAACACCTTCCTAAATATTTCCTTTAAGCATTATCTGTGTAAAATCTATAAAATATCTATTAAAGTCTATAAAAAATATTTTTTGAAGTTGTAACTAAAAGAAAGATTATTTGGAGTAAAGTATTTTTTAGAAGAAAATGCTATTTGAGTTTTTTCTACTTCACTACCTCACTACTGTTTTATTTATTTTATTTATTTGTGTTATTATTTATTTTTTGCAATTATTTGTGGAATTAGCCATTTCTAAAAAAAAATTTTTTTAAGTAAATCCTGCACAAAATCTTTACAGTTTAGTATCAAATGCATTTCAGTCCAATTCTGCTCTCTCAGGTACATTTGTAAACTTCTCAGAATCAGAACAGCACGTTTAACACACACACACACACACACTGTGAAATGCTATATTAAGCGTCATACATGAGCTACTGGACCTGTGTAACGCAGAGGTGATTACTTTCTGCTAATGTATTTTAGCGGTGCATAAATCTCAGCGGACGATACAGACAGATTTTTTAATGAGCCGCTGAACCCCACAGCTCTTAAACTACAGCTTTTATATGAGAGAGAGAGAGAGAGAGAGAGAGACTTTTAAAACCCTTTTATTCAAAACAATTTAAGGATTTAAAATTACAAAATGGGTAGCTTAGCTTGGCCAATTAGACAATTTGCAACAACTCATTACTGTTGCCACAACCTTCTATATTGATATCCTAAAATAAACAAAATATCGTTGTACGAAAACCTCAATTTTATAATCAATTTATCAAGTGTTACGAATAAAGGGACATTCAAAAGACATGGGAAAAACAGTTACAGAATGGACACATTAAAACAATCTTATTAAATTTGAAAAAACAAAACTATTTGAGGCTATAGCACAATAAAGTACCCTCCACTGAAGATCTCCACATCACTACGTCCACACAAAGCAAGAGCTTTCCCCATGCAATCTTTTTTCCCCTCGTCTCAAGAAATATCTGTATCCACACAAAATGATGTAGATTACATGCCAGACCAGCATGGGGCGCTGTAATTTTGCCACAGAGATACTCTAAACATGGAGAAGGAGACTTGGACTATGCACATAATTTATGTTGAATTTATGAAGGAGATTAATGCAGAAGGAAAGGCATCTTTAGAGCACTTGATTATCCTATCCACAGTTCTCAGAGATTTTAACAGCCCAGTTCACCACTGAAATTGTGTCAAATCTATTAAATCCATCACTTTACTGACCCCAGCACTTAAACATTGTTTAATAAAGCAAAACAAACTGGATGCTAGTTTTATAAAGGAAGTAAAAAACAAAGGTTCTGAAATCCCATAGTGCACATCTTCTTGAAAGATGTAAATATTTCCATCTCTTATTCCTCTGGTCACAGGGAAAGGCCAAGTTAACGGCACATTAATCCGTAGCAAACTGTAAATGTCACTGTACAGAAGCTTGACAAGAGAAATAAAGTGTGTACCAAATGCTTCCAAGGCTTAAACAAATAATGATGGTCCACCTTATCGAAAGCTTTTTCCTGATCCAAGAAAAGAAATCCAATGTCCATCCAGTTTGTGTTTTTGTGAAACTGTAATAATGTCTCTAAATGATTATCAAAAATGATACATTTAGGGACAGTAAATGACTGATCTTGATGGATTACATTTGTCGTATTTTTTTAAGTCTATTAAGTCTTTTAATTTTAAAATCAACACATATCAGTGACACAGGTCACTAATTTTTAAAAATTTTTTTTTTTTTTTAGCGGTGTGCAATCAACTGCACTCCGACAGCTCAGTCGAAGTTTCCAGAAAGACTGCATACAAGTCCTCCCCAATCAAATTCAAGATAATACGATAAAATTCCACTGAAAGACCGTCTAGACCAGGTGATTTCCCAGCGCTCAGAAAATGGTGTCTCCATAAATCAACAGAATCATGATAATCCATTGCATTTTTTACATTTCTGCAGAACTTAGATGAGGTTTATCATGATTTCTATAGATATCAGGGTTTATAGTGAGGTTAAAATCACCTCCTCCTACCCTGAATCAACAAACTGAACTAACCAATATTGCTACAAGTGTGACTGCATTATATAATAATTATTAACTATTAATAATGTTAATAATGTTCATCGTCTGGCTGACTACGTCTTGTATTATTTTTTCTACAAATCCTGTCATACGTGCACAAACTGACAGTCACCACTTATAAGCTACTACTAAATATTGTAGAAATATAATTTTCTGTAAAGTTGCTTTGTAACGATTTGTATTGTAAAAAGCGCTATACAAATAAACTTGAATTGAATACCATCACAATATTATTCTGTGGGCACTGTGACAAAGCACCAGACCTATTTTTTTTTAAATATATTACACTTGTGTCCAACATTTGGACTAGGGATGTCAACGATTAATCGATGATCGATTAATTGTCGATAAGAGATGCAATCGATTAAGGCTATCGATGGTCGGTTAACCGATTCAATGTTGGGCTGCGTGCAGCTCATGCGCACTCAACACGTGCGAGCGGCTGTGAGTGACGGTGACGATATATAAAAGCATCATCCCTTATGAAAATTAACCATGGTTTTACTACAAATAAAACCAAAAAACCATGGTTACTATAGTTAAACCATGGTAATCAAAAATTAACCATGGTTTTGCTAAATTAACCATAGTTTAACCATGGTATTTGTAGTAAATCTGTGGTTATACAAATGGTAGTCAACACGCCAAAAAAACATGGGTTACTACAGTTTTACTATGGTTAAAGTAAAACTTTAACCATGGTTATTTTTCGTAAGGGATCATTCATTCACAATGTACAAATTAAGCTTTTAATGTGATTTAAACTTTAAAGTACATTAAAATAGAAACAACATAAAAGTTCTTCAACATTAAATGCAATAGAAATGTAGTTACTAATCATTTCATCAGATAACTGTTTTATATCGTGCGCTTTGCAGGGCTGCGGGACACAGTGACAGGACAGGTAGTCTATTCATTCCTACAACTTGTTAATTCATTCCTACGAATTATTAATGTGGCAATTGTCCATGTTTCATTAATTTTGTTCCCTAAATAACCCATGATTTAAGTGAAATAAGGGAACAAATTAATAAATCGAACGAATTCTTAATTCATGAAATCTTTAATTTCCCTTCCCATGTTTACCACAGTAAGAGATGCGAAAACAGTTATTAAAAGCGAAAGATAATAAAATAAACCTGGGAAATTAGAGGGTTAGACTATGAAGATTTAGGAAAAGAAACAATGCCTAAATATACTGAATTTGTGGAAATTCGTGACCAACCGGCAAACCAGAACAAAGCCGCGTAAATGAAGACTATGGGGTCCAAAAGCTTGGTCGCGATCTAACATTTTCCAGTTAACCTATTATTCCTCTAATAAACAAAACTTTTATACCACAGTTGTCATAATCAGATCTTATCATTTCTAAATAAATAATTGCTGGATTCAAAACAGCGATTAATAGGCGCTGTGACCGACACATTCCTGGAGCATTCAGTTTAAATAGACCGTATTATACCGGTCCACTCTGCTGTTATGCCAAGGACGTTTTTGCTCATATGAAGAGGATCATCTTTTCCGTCTATATGCGAATGCGTGTTAAGTACAAGCCTAGTTTACATTATAAATAATAGTTTAACATTCGAATACATTGCGAATATGGAAACATTTCGATTTGTGCCGAATGAGACATGAGCAATAACCTCCAAATAAATCTAGCCAAAGCCGCGCTCGCTCATCCTCGTGTGCACGCATGCACTGTCACGATCTAATGCGCTGTATGCCGGATTTTAAAAAATCTGACATTTTCTAGGACAGAATCCAGCAGGATCAAATTAATGTGAGCAACTGTGTTTTGGTGCAGCAGCGCCGATGTAGTTCACTTAATGTGCAGCGCAGTCACACGCGCTCCACATTTCGGATAATTTTATACAATAATGTCAGTTGAAAATATTGCAATTGTGCTTTAAAATACAACAACGAGCACCACAAAACCATTTCAAGATGCGCGTTCAGCGTTCTCCGTGCGGGACTGGAAACTGTCAACAAAGTAAAATGACCTCAAAAGTATGGCGCGCTCTCTTCATTTTATCAAATGATCATAATCGCATCTATTCATTTTATAATCCTGCTACTAGCATTTTATTCAGACTAAAACCTCTTTAATTCAAGTGAGAAAGCGTTTTGTGTGTGTGTGTGGCTTTTGCACATCCTGTCATACCGCTGACTGCGTGCCTGCAATAGACGCATTTTGCAGTATTATGGTTAACGATTAATCGATTAATTGATCGTTAATTTAAACGACGATCGATCATGGAAATAATCGAAATTTGACATCCCTAATTTGGACAAATACATAAAAAAAGAAAACCCAATTTGTCCAAACATACCATTACTTTATCACAGAAAATTAGCTTTTTATAAGTTTGTAAATGCATAAGTTGTATTGTTATTATGTGTGTATACAAATAAAAGTAGTCCTTTTACAGATTCGATTGATGTATTGCTCTTATCTGTACGATCAAAACTGAGAGTGTAATTTAAAGTTATTTTTGGTTTTATCAGGAGAAAATGCCACAAAACGCTTATTCTATCTATAAGCATCCACGTTGATCCTGGAACAATTTTCCAATCAACCAATCAGAATTGAGGGATAACTTTACAGGAAATTTCTATTTAGGCTTAAGATTGGGGTAGGTGTTTCTACACCCTTGTTATAATCAGCTATCATTTCACACTGATTTTAAGAATAAATTATGGCTAGGGTTAGGTTTAGGGTTAGAGATTGGGTTAAGTCTATATTTTTGGACAGTAATGTTGATCCAGGATGTTTTGTTTTTTGCCTTTATTATTTAAAGGCAATTGTTCTGTAGAAGCATTAAACTCAATCACATTAGTACAAGCCTCATCGTTCATTGAACACACCAGATTTGCATGACCATACTTCCCACAACCAAAACACTTCACTGATTCAGTACTGGTATAAATTCTTAACCCAGCAAAGTAGTTTTCACCAAGGTATTCAAAGATTGATATTCAGCATGCAGGATCATGAAAGTCTAAATGACATCACATGTTTGAACTCCTGATTTTTTAATCCTGAAGGCATCATTTTAATTGGCCCCACTGGTTTACCATAGCGTCCTAACAAATGCTCGACTGAATCATTGGTGATGAATGCTGATGTGAGTTCTGCTCTAAGAGATCTACATAAATAAGAGCAGCGGTGTTCCAGTAACTTCTCAGTAAACACACACACACTGCTGCTGAGATCTAGATCTGATGAAGGCTCTGGTTCAGTCAGAAGCCCAGGAAGGATCTGAGCTGCTTGTTCATGTACTCCAGACTTCCTCCTGCTGCTGCTGGATTATTGTTCTGTGTTTATATCCCTGCTTGTTTTTCGGAGTGAGGTCCTGCGTGGCTTTTGTTCATTTTAGCGTGCGTGCCAGAGAGTATGGAAACACCCTTGTCTGACGTCTCCAGATTCACGTCTTCACCTGAGAGTTAAACCAACCACTGCATCTCCTGCCAAAACTTAGAACGAGAGTTCGCTGGAACGTCAAGGTCTGTGCATGAAATAATCTGTTTATGGCTTCAAATGTACACCTTTTGAAAAACAATATAGTCACTGCCTAGAAATCGGTTCATTTTGAAAGCTGTTCACCTTGACTTGCACTGACTTTCTGTACTTCTCTTTCTCGTCTGAATGGAGGTTTGATTAAGAGCGATCTGTCGAATTAATGAATAACAAGATTTTAAAAGCTGCTTTTTCCTTCCTTTGTTCCTTCAAGTACAAAAAGCAAAATATACAACAGAACAACCACAGACCGCACACACACACACAACATTAATACAACAAGTTTTTTTAGTTCAAGGAGACAAAGAAAAAACAGAGATTAAACATCAGAAATTAATTTAAGAAATATGAACATGAACTAGTCTAATATTAAATTAAATTAAATTAAATTAAATTAAATTAAATTAAATTAAATTAAATTAAATTAAATTAAATTAAATACACACACAGACAGACACACAATTTGAAAATTTTGGTTGAAGCCTTTATATGTAATGCATCTTAAACTAATTTTGTATGTTTGTGTGTATATAATTAATTATTTAAATCAAAGCATAACTTTTAGAATTTCGAATTTAGATTTAGAATTCAATGCAAATAAAATAAGCGGTTGAATTGAAGAAATCAGAAATGATGATTGTGTTCACAGCAAGAACCACTTATAGAAATCATCTAGTAATGAGCAGGTGTGTGATTAAGAAATAAAAATATATAAAAGATACAAAAATTACTGGTTTTGTGAAACTGCTTAATGATCATGATCACACACACACACACACACACACAGAGAGAGAGAACTGTGGTGAACCATAGTCATTATCCAGAGATAACATGATACTGACCACAAAACACAAGAGAGTTTGCAAAACTGTGTTCATAATCAGCAACACAAACAAGGCACTGCAGAAACACACAGAATTAAAGCAATGAATCAAAGAAAACCAGTCGAACGCTTTCTCTGTCCCACAAACACACACACACACACACACCATCTTCCTCTGATCGTATCTTTCATTTTGTCCTCTTTTGTATACCGTGATCATATTTTCTGAAGCTGTAAATAAACAGATTATTGGTCTATATTTTACAAGAAAATACTATTTCAGTTCTTTGCTTCAAAATATCGTGTTTAATTCAGTCTCCCTTGCCGTTTCTCTGTATTTTTTTGTGAAATCTACTAGCAATTTTTTTTGAGTGAAAATAGTTTCTACATCACATTTCTTTCCATGGTATACAGCAAGAATATATATTTTCAACTATATTTCAAATAATACAAAAATATTTGTAATTTCTTATTATATAATATTAGTATATATTTTTTATATATTTAAAAAAATATATTAAATTTTAAGAAAAACTTTTTAAAAAATACATATTTTAATAAATAAAAAAATATTAGTTCATTATAATTCCATAATCCTATATTTCGTAATATGTCATATATAGTGTTATTTTAGTCTCACTGAGACACTATTATAGTTTTTGTTACTACTTTGAATATTTGAATGTTTTCTGCTTTCATGTTCATTTTAGTTAAAGCTTTGGTGATTCTAAATTGTGTTCTTGTCATGTTTATTAGTTTTTATTAGTTTATTAGTTGAATCTGTTTTAGCATATCAAGTTAAACTAAGTGAAAATGAGAAAATGCACACACACACACACACACACACGGCCTGATGAACAGATACAGAAATGATCCACATCAATGCCAGAAAATGCCACTGCGGATCAGAAACCATCTGCTGAATAATCAGACAACAAGAGCTTGTCCAAACACAGCCAACATCAATAACCCACACTGATCTATCTGCTCCTTTGATTCAATCATCCACACGTCTGTGCAAACTGCACAACAAGCTGCACATCAGCCCTTCAATAGTTCAGATAACCACACAAAAATACTAAGAACATTTAGGTTTTGCTGTGCAGATGCACTACAGACTCAGATGCATGTACAGGACATGCTTTATGCAACAGTTCAATGTATAATTAGCAATGCACACAGTTGATAGAGCAATGAGTCATCACAGTAATTACATTACAGCTGAGAGGTGACGAAGGAATCGAGATGCAACAGGACTGAACACACACACGATCGCATCTGCTGCAGGCTGAAGGACGTTCAGATCGAGCACCACAGACGCTCAGAGAGCGACAGAGCGTGCCGATACTGCGCTTTATCAACGGCCAGAGAAAGGAAGAACGAGGGAAAATAACAAGTAATTACATCCCGTGAGAGATACGGACGAAACCGCGGAGGATATGAAGGTCTGAGACGGAGCCGGCAGAAATAACATGATGAAAAACAAGAGCAAAAGGTGATGATGAAGAACCTTTCCCACATCATCTGCTCCTCCTTTGGTCTCTCTCTCTCTCTCTCTTTCTCTCTCTCTCTCTGTGTATAATGAGATTTATGATCAGAACAATAGTGGAAAGACACACATTCGCTTACTAGACAAATCTTTCAGTGCCTGTGTGTGTGTGTTTTGTGGCTGCTGTTTCTGGGTCATTTAAAGTCTTCCTGCTACTCACAGATGGACAGAAAAACTGAAAAAACAAAGATGAAGAATCACCTGCTCATCTAATATGCAAATTACTAATATGCAAAGTCTGTGTTTGTGTTTTACAGCGACTCAGCAAAGCATCATTCATCCAGGCTTCAGTGTCACATGATCTTCAGAAATCAGAATAATGTGATCGTTTACTGCTCGAGATAAATAAAGAGGCATTAAACTGATCAAAAGTGACAGTAAAGACATTTATAATGTTCCAATAGATTTCAATAGCAAATAAATGCTGTTCTTTTGAACTTTCTGTTCAACGTTGATAATAATCTTCATGTTTCTTGAGCAGTAAATCATCATATTATTCTGATTTCTGAAGATCATGTGACACTGAAGACTGGAGGAATGATGCTGAAAATACAGCGGAGCATCACAGAAACACATTACACTTTAACACAGATTCACACAGAAAACAGATGATTTACATTAGAATAATATTATACTATTTTATGCTATATTTTTGATCAAATAAAAGCATCTTTGGTGAGAACTCACATAAAATAATAAACATATAACAAATCTCAACTGCACACACACACAGAATGAATCGGTGTATTGATCTCCACCAAAAGAATGAGTGACATTTTGCTGTGTGTGCGTTTGTTCGTATTACACAATCTCTGAACTAAGACAACTGACGAGCAGAAAACAGAGTGAGACGAGATGAGGAACGAGTGAGAGAGAGGAAGACGAAGAGTGATGAAGGTCAGTCGTGATGCAAATTCACCTCTCTGGTCTCTCACTTTCATTAATGACATTTAAATAGAAATACAATCTTTATAATCTCTGTATAATCAGTGTCAGCTCTTAACGAGGGTGTGGTGACAGTGGGCGGAGCCAGATCTCACAAGGTTAATGAGTTAATTAGACCGCTTCTGATCTACAGACATGAAAAACATGACATACAAATGGACGCATGATCAGAGACACACACCTCGAAGAAAACTACTGAAGCAGAGATGTGTGTGTGTGTGTGTGTGTGTGTGTGATAGAGTGTCATACCTGTACTGCATCGCGGTGTGTGTCTCTGAGCTGAGCGTGCCGCTGCATTGGTTTCTCTGGCGCTCTGATACACACTCAGCGCTGTTAAATGAGAAGAACAGCGTGATGCAGAGAGAGAGAGAGACTTGCGCCACCACTGAACCAGAGTAAAGGGCGAGAGACCAAACGAAAAGAGACCTCAGAGGACGCCTCTTTAAACGCAGCTGTCACACACACACACACACACACACACAGAGAGAGACAGCTGACAGCAGCAGTTCTCGTCTCATTCTCACTTTCTGTCTCTGTTAAGATGCAAATGCAGCACATCTGCGCTGTGTGTGTGTGTGTGTGTGTTTCTGACAGTAGATTAACCTCTCATATTGTCTGGAGCTTCAGGGTGAGGCACACAGCTGGTCACATGTGACACCGGACACAACAAACCCAAACCACCTCCTGAGAGCAAACACTGATCTATCACACCTGACATGCTTTAATAATAACCAAAAAATCTCTCCGTTTACTACACTGGGTCATTAAGATTTTTTATGTTTTAAAGAAGTCTCTTCTGCTCCGACAGATGGACAGACAGAGAGACGGAAAGATAGACAGACAGACAGACAGACGGATGGACAGACAGACGGATGGACAGACAGACGGATGGACAGACAGAGAGAGAGACAGACAGAGAGACAGACAGACAGAGAGAGACAGACAGACAGACAGACAGAGAGAGAGACAGACAGACAGACAGACAGACAGACAGATGGACAGACGGATGGACAGACAGAGAGAGAGACAGAGAGACAGATGGACGGAGAGACAGACAGACAGAGAGAGACAGACAGACAGACAGACAGACGGATGGACAGACAGAGAGAGACAGACAGACAGACGGATGGACAGACAAACAGAGAGAGACAGACAGACGGATGGACAGACAGAGACAGACAGACAGACAGACGGATGGACAGACAGAGAGAGAGACAGACAGACAGACAGACAGACGGATGGACAGACAGAGAGAGAGACAGACAGACAGACAGACGGATGGACAGACAAACAGAGAGAGACAGACAGACAGACAGACGGATGGACAGACAAACAGAGAGAGACAGACAGACGGATGGACAGACAGAGACAGACAGACAGACAGACGGATGGACAGGTTTATGTTTAATGAAGGAATGACGTATGCTTGCTTTTGACCGCTGCCTTTTCACCTGAAAACATCATCATCATGTATTCATGACTGCGTCTGTTTGCTCAATTAAGACTGAATGGGAATTTTGCACGAGACATCGCACACATTCAAAACACGACCGCACACACACACACACACACACACACATTTAAAAGACATGAAACACACCAGCCGTGATCTCATTCATAGCTTAAAATGAGAAAAACACACTTATAATTATAATTACTTCACAAACACAGAAGATTACTATGAACAAACCAGTCACAGCATGTATTCATCTGTTCATTCATACGTATAAAAAATTGTTTTTTACATGCATGCAGTATAAACTAACAGCGTTTTTAACAGTTGACATTAAGCAAGATGAATAAATGCTGCATGATTATTCTCTGTTTATGCAAACGGATGCATTACCTCATGTTACATATACAAGCTTACTGCAAAGAGAAACTGAACAAACCAGTCAGAGAATGAAAGAAGAGTCACTCACACACACACACACACACACACAGATCTTCAGTATCTGTCTCTCTCTCCCTCAGTGTCCATATAAGGGATTCTTTGCAGTTAATTCAGGATTTGAAAGATTTACTTTATAAAGTGCGTGAGGAACGGAAACCCAGAGCGCAGGCTGTGAGCGAGTGTGTGTGTGTGTGTGTGTGTGTGTGTGTGTGTGTGTGTTCTACAGGTTAGATTGTCATTTAAGCTGATTGGTTGAATACCAGCGCTGCCTAAACTGGTTTTCCCTCTTGTATACACCTACAGCACACACACACACACACACACACACACACACACACACAGGCTCAACATGGTGTGCGTGACATTGTCTTTGTCTACGTGTGTTTATGAGGTGACATTGGAAAGTGTGCTGATATTAATTGAGCGTCAGTGAGGTCACAAACACACACACACACACATGATTTCCTCTGTCAATCATTCATTGCTTGTCTGACTATTATTCCTCAAGTCTTTCCTCTAAAGAAAGAAAACAACCTTGAATTCAAGCACAACTGTGTCAACAGTGTCAGATAGATAGATAGATAGATAGATAGATAGATAGATAGATAGATAGATACCTGTAGGGAGGGCAGGGCAGGTGTGTCGTCGGCTCTCAGAAACACTTGCTGTCCGCGTCTGAAACACAAACACAAGCATCAGAACGTGCTGCAGCATCCGTCGGTCCACTTCTGTCCAACTCTAGATGAACTCTGTCTCTCTCTCACACACACACACACACACAGTTCTGAAGCTTCACTTTCTCCTGTCCCGTGTGTGTGTGTGTGTGAGAGAGAGACATGCAGCAGCAGCAAGTGCTTACAGGTCTTTTCCTCGCTTCCTCTCATGAGCGTTCATGTCATTCCCTCCTGTGTGTCACAGCTCACTCACACTCACACACACATACACACACACACACACTCGTGTCGTGTCTCACAGAGGTGTGCGCTCGAGCCCTCAGCAGGGAACACACTGACAGCACACACACAGCACAGTCGCTCTTCTCTCTCTCTCTCTCTCTATCTCTCTCGACTGGTGAAGTTTCTGATTTGATGCTCATCAGGGTCCTAAAATCCTCCATGTTTCTCTCAGTCTATTTATATATATGTATAAATTGAATTCAAATTTAACACCAACATTTCTATGTAATTTGTCGCATTATTTTAAAGAAATCACCAGAAAGCTATGTGTCATTTTGATTGATAAACAGATGTTTATTAATTGCTTAAATAATAAATTTTTTTTTTTTTTTAAGTAAAGGCGATTCAATGAATGATGTCACCATTGTCAGAAGACTTTTTTTTTTACGGGCATGAAATCTATTAATTTATTTTTGAAAAAGCAACTATTGTTAAGTCAAAGATCTATTTATTTACAAAAATACAGATTAAGAAGAGATGAGCAAGATAAAAGGGCTTTGTGCATTTGTAGTGTTTCTCCTGTTCATCTTTCTGACTTTTATCTGTCATGAATCAGAGAAAGTGATCACACAATGAGTATTGATCAAAGGTGCTGATAAACTGATGAAGAACTGCTCTGTGACCTTCATGATGACCAGGATCATGCGCTGACATCCCGGAGATCATGTGAGCGTCTCATCAGACGGTTTTCTG
>NC_068385.1:9165077-9177577 GCF_023724105.1 Carassius gibelio
AAAGAAAATTTCATAATGAGCAAGAACATGAACAACATTATCACATTAGACCACAGAAATTCAAAATTCAGCTTCCAAAAGTGCTTTCGTCTTTGCCATGTTAGATTCATTTAGTTGACTATTAACAAAAACATAAATGGCATTAATAAAAACACTAACACTGACAGGCTACGCAATATCACGTGTAATCGAATACGTCTAATAAACGCGATACAGCAGCTTGTCACTGATCTACGGCTCTGTGAAGCAAATGCATCTGAATCATTTCCATCTGAAAGCACGTGATGGAGATTTACCGGTTCTATTAATCACAGAACCGGCTTTACTGACGAGATGCTCATGACAATCACATGTGATTTATCGTGCAGCTCTTGTTAGTTGACCACAAAGTACAAAGTAGATGAGGAAAACTAGGAAGCCGGGTGTTTACAAAACAAAGCCTTTACTGTCTAGAGTGTAAGAAATGCTGCGCTGTGATTGGCTGTTACAGTTTACAGTGTAGAAGGGTGAGCTGTGATTGGTTGAGCAGATATACTGCTTTTCTGCAAAAAAGGGAGACTGGTGTTTGTCGCGTTTTGGAAAAAAAGGGAGAAAACATGACTGTGAATATCGCATTTTGTGTAAAATTTTTACAAATTACTTTTTAATACTGACCAGATACAATACTGATTTATACATACTATAAGATAATTAGATTTTTGTTATATTTTGACATTCTACAAAGAGAACCACATGAAAAAGTGGGGTTTTTTTCTCTCTCACACACACACACACACACACACACACACACAGCATCACCTAGATATTTAATATCAGTATAGTAGTTTATGTGAACTGCTCTTCGTCCTCTAAAACAATTTGACTATTTTTGCATAAATGCAAAATTTTGTGCAATAAATCACATGGAACATTTGTATTTTAAAAAATGACATACAGTACGTCACACAGCAGGACTACTAAAGACGAGAAAATAAACTAAACGTTGACCAGTTACAAGACTTAAAAAAAACACACCTCTTCCTCTCCAGAGGAGCCCGGGGCTAGTTGTCACACTGTTTACTGTAATGGATATTTAGGGTGGGGTGCTAATTTTGTGCATAAACACACACATACTGAGAGCAACATCAACAACAATAAAACTACAGTTCCTTGATGTTATCACATTATATTGAGTTCAGAGTAAAGGAAAACCCACGGAAAGACTTCACAGCAAAACACACACAACAAAACAATTCATGAAACACCAAATATATAAAAGACAACAAATATTATGAAAACATTACTCAATACTATAATAAATATAACACGCTGACAACTTGCCCCCGAACAATATGATAATGTACATTCAGTTTGAAGAACAGAATCCACTAAATTAATTTTGCAACAGAACTAAATGTTTAAAACCGACACAAAAGCACCGCTAGAGAGAACTAGTCATTATGACTTAAACCAGTTGGGTTAACTTCCCCCTGTGACAACTAGCCCCGGTGTCCTATATGCCGTTTATACTAAAATCTTGAAGTGGATCAACAGAACATTCATATCCACGTATTCTGTCAGCTAGATGAAGTCAGAAAGAGTGAAAAACAAACTTACTGCGACATAATAGATGATGACGGACCAGCAAACACACACTTGACTGGAGCCACAAGTTATGACACTCCTTCAGCGTGTGGTTGTGTGTGTGTGTGTGTGTGTGTGTGTGTGTGTGTGTGAGGAAGCCTTTATGGTGACCCGGAGACTAGAAAGGAAATGGCTCATCTTTGGCTCATCACACACACACACACACTCACACATTACACACACCCTGTGTTTCCTGCAGTGTGTAAAGAGCAGAGCAACACAGGAGAGACACACGTGAGAGTGAGAGAGGCAGGTGGGCTGGAATTATGGGATGTCGGAGCTGCCACTCTGACACTGTCAATCATCTCCATGGAAACATCAAAACCCAAAACCCCCCCCCCCCCTGTGTTTGACCTCTTCACCCCATTTGATAATCCAGGAAAACACCGACAGTGTGACAATATTGTTAGGAACAATGCGGAAACAACACCATCCTCCCCACCACCACCACACACACACACACACACACAAACACACACACTGGTTCTGGTTGTTCTGGTTGATCTGAAGGATTTTTCTGAAGATATCATATTATTATTTTGTTAGATTGTGTCTGTGTGTAATGTGTGTCTGTGTGTGTGTGTGTGTGTGTGTAATGTGTGTGTGTGTGTGTGTGGGACCCAAAAGCACAGGCATTAAACTCCAGACAGGTGTTGGGAGTCGGAAAAAGAAACCCCAAACGAAACGAGAGATTTCCTCCCTTCTCTCTGAGAGCCGCGAGCGATCACCAAACACGCTACGAGAGGCCAAACATTCCCTCATTTTCTCTTTATTGGAAAAATCCCACTGTCTCCCAAACGTTCAGCGCTAATGAAACCCGGATTATAGCAGTTCATAGTGTTAGAGGACAAACGCAGGTCAAGGCAGAATAAATCACTGTACCGGCTTCAAAACTACAGAAAACCATCTCTTGACTGTTTAATCGCTAACATCGCTAAATCTGCAGTAGAAATGTGTGATTTGAACGGGTACGTGTGTAAATCATCCTGCTGAGGACACAAATGGTCATATGTTATTCTGGTTTGTATTCAAACTGAGGATGAGTTGGTGGACTGCATGCTAATCATGCTAGCTACATGCTAATTCACGCTAACAACATGCTAAACCATGCTGGGAATTTGATAATCATGCTAGTAACATGCTAAATCATGTTAAACACATGCAAACAACATTTCTTTTTTACTAATTCACTAGTTATTTTACTTTTATTCTACTCATTTTGTCCAGTGTTGCTAAGACAAATACACATTAAAAATGAAAATATTTTTTTTTAAGTATAGAGAGAAAGAAATGTTATGTTATGTTATTTATTTACAAATAGCTTATAATGTAGCTTGGAAGTCTATTTGAATAAAACTGTATGAGAAATAAATACATAAAGTTTTCATTGTATCTTATAAGTTATATTTATCTTGTTAAATTCATTTAAAATAAAAATATAAACGTAAACACAAATGCATTGTTTTAGTTTAGTCTCACAAATTGCTTGAGATGCAACTTTAATGTAGATGCATCATTAGAGTTAATTCACATTCATTATACTTAATTTACACTTCTTTGGCAATTAATGTACACATTAAATATCAAATCAAAATGAAAAAGAAATAGAGAAGCAAGTGATTGGAACAATACTTTTCAATTTGTGTCCCTGCACAGAAGCAGTATATTTGTAGCAATAATGTAGTAACAATGATACATTTCTCTTTTATGCCAAAAATCATTAGGATATTAAGTAAAGATCATGTTCCATGAAGAAAATTTGTACTTTTCCTACTGTAAATATATCAAAACTTCATTTGTGATTAGTAATATGCGTTGCTAATAACGTCATTTGAACAACTTTAAAGATGATTTTCTCAATATTTAGATTTTTTTACTCCCTCAGATTCCAGATCTTCAAATATTGTCCTCCGAACAAACCACACATCAAAGGAGCTTCAAGTGAAAAAATATTTCAGCTTTCAGATGATGCATAAATCTTTTGTGCTCCTGGGACACATATGAATTCCTAACGTGTGTAACGAAACACATCTGTTTTTTTAGGAAACAAATCAACTTTTTTTACAAATCAAGTCAAGATTCGGCCAGCAAGAAAAGACGGATGAATGAAAGAGTGAAGGTGGACAGCTGCTGATAGAGTTATTGATCGTCCTGATAGCTGTGATTGATCTTACTGCATCTGTCTGAGTGTGTGTGTGTGTGTGTGTGTGTGTGTGTGTTTCCATGCGCTTGAGTTCATTTACACACGTCACTCAGCAGCCTTTCAGCAGCGTTCATTCGCAAACATTACTCTCGCTCTCATTCGCCGCCGGCGACAGCAGCGCAGAGAAACCAGCAGAATCAAATGAAAATCAACTCAG
Source organism: Carassius gibelio (assembly GCF_023724105.1). NCBI lineage: Eukaryota > Metazoa > Chordata > Actinopteri > Cypriniformes > Cyprinidae > Carassius > Carassius gibelio. The sequence goes on from NC_068385.1 coordinate 9,169,061, forward strand.
AAAGCTAACAAGTGCTAATGGCACAGTCATTTTCCCAACATGCACTGCTGGAGGGGACCGTCGGCTTATATTAGCATTTTTCACACCTTAAGATTGAGTCTCTGTGACATACACTCATTCACTCACACACACACACACACACACACACACACACACACACACACACACACACACACACACACACACTATCTAATATGCATGTGATGAAGGATTAGCATATGAATGCATGTTCTAACATGTTCAGAGGATGGGAAAAATGTGTGTGTGTGTATGTGTGTGTGTGTGTGAGTGTATGATTCACTGCATTTGTCAAGTTGTGCAATGTGAGTCAAACTGTTTAACTGTTAAAGTACAATAATGCTGATAATAATATGATTTAAAAAAAGTCAATGTGCAATAATGAAGCACATTTCCTGCTAATAATGCTAACACACAGTTCGTCTGATCACTGATCGAGCTCATTAGTGGAACTATACGGCCGTTTATGGTTGCCAAGCAACGTAATGATCAAAGATCTTCTAGGAAGCATTATACAGGATTCAGAATCAGATGATATATTAGAATCAGTCTGAATGCAGTTCAAAGAGAATTTAGAACTGGAACGATACAGTGTGAGTCTCTTCTGCTCATCAAGGATGCATTTATCTGATCAAAAATACAGTAAAAACAAGTTAAAGTGTAATGTATTTCTGTGATGCTCCGCTGTATTTTCAGCATCATTCCTCCAGTCTTCAGTGTCACATGATCTTCAGAAATCAGAATAAACACTCACACACACCTGATCAGAAATACAACAGTCAAACACCCATCTACACACACATCTCTCTCTCGATGCTGTTTCTCAGAGTTAAGCTCTGCAGTTCCTCCTGTGTGGGTTTGTGATTATTTTAGACTTATTTTAACATGCACTACATACAAAACACCACCTACATCCACAACAACATCCTGCCTCTCCCTGCATGCGCGCGTGTGTGTGTGTGTGTGTGTGTGTGAGAGAGAGAGAGACAAGTTTTACCAAAAGCAGTGGACCCTAAATTGGTTAGGTACAAAATGTCAGGGCTGCAATAATAGTTAATTTGCCGTATATGCCTTAAATATGTGTGTGTGTGTGTGTGTGTGTGTGTGTGTGTGTTTGCTGATGGAACAATAAATATGAGGGTGTGGGGGTGTATTATGGGCTGGATCACTGTGGCAACGTGTTGAAGATTCTAGCATTCAACCAGAGACTCTAATACACACTGACATCTAGTGGAGCAACCACACACTCACTCACTCACTCACACACACACACACGCGCACACACACACACACACACACACACACACAAGTGCTGTTCTTCCTAAGGACTGTTGTTTTTCCAGTGCAAATGTCTAAATAATCAATATATATTTAATTGAGAAGCAAAATGACACAGAATAAGTTTTGTTTGATCAAAATACTATTAAAACAAGAACAGATCTCAACAGGCTCAGAAAAAAACCCTAAATCAAATAGAAAACATTTTTACTCCCCATTATATATATCTGTTCATGCTTTAAGCATAATAACTTCATTTTGTACGATTTCTTAGAAATCAAGACTTCAACTAACTTCATTTTGCATTCTTGAATTAAGGATATTTAGATATCCGTACTGGAAAACAAGACAAAAATACTAGATATTAGCATTATTAGTATTTATTTTTGTAGTGCAAACTACAGTTAAGGCCATGACTTTATAAATGTAAAACTTTCTGCTCTATTTAAATTTTGTCTTAATTTGTGGAAGGGTGAATTAAGACTTTTTAAGACCCACAGAAACGTTGAATACGCAAATTAAACATAGCAATCTAAACATTGGTTCAAAATTCCTGTTAGATGTTGTTGACATGTTAGTGTTAAAGGTTTTTACTGTGGGGATTTTGGATTTCTCTTTTTATCACTACATAAATCATAAAATACTATCAGCAGACAGAAAAATCTATTTTTGGCATGCTTTTTAGAAATATTTAGGAATAAAATCAGGGAGACATCATATAAAAAAAAAAAACCTGCAGTAAAAACCTTCAGAATATAGAGAGGAATATAACTCTAAGTTTTGGTGTATGTGAGTGCTGCTGAAGTGAAGAAACAAACCCAAAGCCTTTAAAAATTCGCATTTTCGGCATGTTTTTAGGAATAAAATGTTGTATAAATCAGTGTGAATGATATATGAACAAACCCTTCAGTAAAATCCTTCAGAATATAGATATGAATATAATCCTAAATTTTGGTGCATGTAAGTGCTGCTGAAGTGGAGAAACAAACTCAAAGCCTTTAAAAATATGTACTTTTGGCATGTTTTTAGGAATACAATGTTAAATAAATCGGTGTGAATGATATATGAACGAACCCTTAGCTAGAATCCTTCAGAATACAGATAAGAATAAATCTGTAAGTTTTGGTGTGTGTAAGTGCTGCTGAAGAGGAGAAGAAACATTTAAAGAGATGCACTAGAATTCAAAGCTCAGAATCTCTAAATTGACAAGTGCATGTAAAATCAATCTTTTTGCACGTAGCATCATTGCTTTAAAAGTCAAAAGACTTCTGAAAAGCTAAGAGCTGGAATGTGTTAAATGTAAAATAAAAATGTGAAGAGGGTTTTAATTTCCCCTCCGGAACAGAATATAGGCCACGGCATTCCCTCACTCTATTCTGGAAGGACACAGAGCCAAAACTCTTTCATCAGCAGCAAATTAATGCAAAGAAAAATCTAAGAACAATGTGACACTTCAAAGAGCTTTTGATGGTCACAAACAAACACAAGCCCTCGGGAAAACCAGATTCCCCGAAGAGGAGCGATACGCACAACTACTCTGATTTCACAAAGACAACGGTGCTTCTGTTCGAGCGAGTGACGTCATGCTGACTTAGACTGACTGTTCACACATCTTGAAGAGGTTGTCAATCTCACACACACACACACACACACACACAGCAGAAAGGTAAGGTAATGATAAGATCATTTAGTCTCTAGCATGTGTTCGTGTCCTTCCACACTTATTAGGCTACAGAAGCTTCATCTGTCACCTCAGTTTAACATCTGTCTTTATGCATTAAATCGTGTGTATGAACGAGCGTGTGTGTGTGTGTGAGAGAGAGAGAGAGAGAGATGCTCTACACTCGCTGCAGGTGACGTCTGACCAGAGGCGAAACGTTTTCTGCTCGGATGATGTCGGTGTGACTCTGACCTCCTGAAATCACTCTCGATCTCGAGTCTCACTGTGCTGATGAACACGGTTTCTGAAGATCATGTGACACTGAAGACTGGAGGAATGATGCTGAAAATACAGCGGAGCATCACAGAAATACATTACACTTTAACACAGATTCACACAGAAAACAGATGTTTTACATTAGAATAATATTATACTATTTTTACAGCATTTTTGATCAAATTAATGCAGCCTTGATGAGCAGAAAAGACGTCTTTTTATTCCAATTATCATATTGGCAGGTAGTTTATATAAATACCCTTAATCATTTATGTGATGGTGATGATATTCTACACAGCTGATCGTCACCAAATGTCAATTAATTTAATGTCAAATCCAAAAAAACAACAACACTGTTGCCATGACAACTTGAATATAACAAGCTCGTGCACTTCTCCGTCATCTCTTTTTCTTCTCTTTTCTTCTCAGTTTTTCATCATTCAACAGATGACTTTTGTTGATGGTGTAATTGTGGATTATCAATATTTTACATTTTCTGAGTGTGTAAACAGCAGCCAGGTTGTTAAAGGAACAGTTTATTATGTTTATTAGTTTATTATATTCAAGCTCTTTGAAGCCTTACATGTGAAGGAAAAAAAAACAATATTCATCAAACAAAACATCATATGACTTAAGAGTGCAAAAGCCAAAGTTTTTCATTATCATTGTAGATTTTTTTTTTTGACAGTCACGGTGTATTTCATAAAAATTCTGTTTGTTTTTTGTTTTGATATTTATATAGAAAAAATATTGTGTAATGCTTTTTCATTTTACATCTAAACCTAAGCATTCAAGTAAGAAAAACAGATAGCATTATGTAACTATCACTTAAGTGTGTTCATTATTAGTGAATTAATTAATAAAGCTACTAAAGCAGTTCAATCAGAGCAGTGAGTGATCCTCGCTTTCTTTTATTGTGTGAATAACTTTAATGCGACAGACCGTATTAATGCACGGATCTTATATAATGTTACACATCTGATGTTTTTCCCCAACAGTTTCCCTGTCGTTCACTTAAGATATAACAGTTATATTTGTGTGAATACTTTAATATATTTCCCCTCCTGTAAACCTGTGTATGGGGATAGAGCGCCAGTAGGGATTGTGAAACAGCCCTGCTTCCAATTAAAAGTTCTTAATTGCCTTCGTCAGAGTAATTAAGATAAAGTGAACACATTTCCACAGCAGCCGACTGAGAAACCTTCTTTTCTAGTCATCTCACACATTCTGGATTATGACATTATTTTCATGACAATATAAAGACATTCAGCCTAAAACAAATCTCATTACTGGAATTTTTTTATTAAAAAACCACTCTATTATAATTATAAAATCATTCAGTTTGAACATAAACATCTTTTCCTCTTAATTAAAAGCAGCATAAATTAAATAAAATACATCTGTGATACTGTATACTTTACAGCTGTACTCATCTTTAAATAAAATATATTTTTAGAATACTGTAACTGACTGTAAAAGAGTTTATTTGTAACATTGTAACATTTTTATCTATTTAACTAATTACATTCAGCATCCAACAATTATTATAATTGACAAATAAAATAATACAATTAAATAAATAAAAAATTAAAGTTTTTTTTTTTTTTTAAATCATCAAAGATTCCTCAGGATGATTTCTAGAAATGTTCACAAAAACCTTTCATCTCACATCATATCGTCTCATAAACCACACATCGTATACTTTTATTCTGTAAACACCAAAAGAGAAAGATTTGTGTAGAAACTATTTACACTCAGAAAGTTGCTAAATTTGTCAATTTCACAATTATCACAAAGAAAAGCCAAATAATACATTCTATAAAAAAAAATGATTTTTTTTAAGTAAAAAGACTTTACTACCAACTAATAAATACTTTGTTTCATCTCATTTCAGTCATTTCTACAGTGTATTCTAGACTTCTATCCTAAATGACACATCATCTCCTCTTATATACACTGAGAGTGTAGAAATACTCAGATGCTCACAAACTTCACAGAGTTTACTTTGAAGTAAACCCAGACGGACTAAAATTGTATTTTTTTAATAATTAAGATACTGTTTTAAAATACCATTTATTAGAACGACTACAGAAGCAGCAAAAGCACAGCAGAAATAAACTTTTACTTTATCTCTCTCACACATGCCCACACACACACACTGGGGGTTAACATCACCCTAAGGATTCCCTTAAAGCACACACACACACACACACACACACACACTACCTGACAGCTCAGATGGACAGGTGGATCAGTGCATGAAATCACAATTATACAAGGGCAAAAACAGGAAATTGGTAGCATCAGTGTGTGTGTGTGTGTGTGTGTTTGTTTCTCTCTTTCTCCTCTTCAACTCACACACACACACACACACACACACACAGAGAGAGAGAGAGAGAGAGAGATCTTACAGTCAGAACACACTGTTGTCCACTTAATTAGAATTTGTTAATTCAAATAAATGTCTGTTTATGTTTATCTAACTGTGTTTGTGTTTGTGTTTGTGTTTGTGTGTGTGTGTGTGTGTGTGTGTGTGTGTGTGTTTCTTCACTGTCTACACAGGCAGGATTAGAAAATGAAATGGAGTCTGAACACTGAACAGTTATAAAATACAAACCTGTTAATATATATTTTTTTAATTAGAATAGAAAAGGAATAAAGAATGCTAGTGTCTGAGGCTTTTTCTTAATAAAGAAAACAAGTATTAAGAATAGAATTAGAATAGAGAGTGCTAGAGAGAATAGAGATGGCTAAGGAGTCAGATGTTGAACCGTTTCAAACACATTCAGATTAAAAGTTCAGATGATGCCCTGAAACATAGACATAGAGACCTTCCTCCTGCATCTTCATCCTCCATTCTGCAGCTCCTTCCATAAATAACCAAACAGAGCAGGATGTGCAGAATGAATCAGGATAGAGATCGTGTGTGTGTGTGTGTGTGTGTGTGAGAGAGAGAGAGAGAGTGTGTGCATGCATGTGTTTCAGGGCTGCTAAACACTGCATGAACTCCATATGCTTTCTTCTGTTTCTGCTGCTCTGAGTTATGAATTATACATTGCTAAAGAAACCTGCTGCTGCCACACACACACACACACGCACACACACACACGCTGTTTTGTTTTGCCTGAATAATTCATGTGTTTATAGAACAACTTTCTCCGCTGCACTTCCACAAACAACAGATTCATCAACACTGTCAAACTCCATCATCTCTATAGAACGCATCCAGCATCAAATCACATCCCAAAAATGCAAAGGCAAACAATCAACCCCCTGAAGATCCAAACCAGCATCTGTTATCAGACATGATCTCAAACCCAACCAACGAAAGAAAGGAATAGAACAAATAACAAATGGGACTGAAGAGAGAGAAATCAATCAATGTGATAAACAACTGAAATCAGCATCATCTGTTTCATCTTGAGCTCCAAACCAAGAAATGAAGATCAACTATTCCTCTACTGTTCAAAAGTTTGGGTTCAGTACATTATTAAAAATAAATGAATACTTTCATTAAGGACGCATTAGATTGATCAAAAGTGACAGTAAAGACATTTATAATGTCACAAAAGATTTATATTTCTAATAAAATATGGGGGGTGGTGTTAGCGCAGTGGATAAGACTCACGTCTGTGGTGTGGGAGACCTGGGTTCGAATCCACTGTGAGACACCAATGTGTCCCTGAGCAAGACACTTAACCCCTAGTTGCTCCAGAGGCGTGTGACCTCTGACATATATAGCAATTGTAAGTCGCTTTGGATAAAAGCGTCAGCTAAATGAATAAATGTAAATGTAAATGTAAATGTAATAAATGCTGTTCTTCTGAACTTTCTGTTCATCTGTGAATCCTGAAAAATCAAATGCATCACAGTTTCCACAAAAATATTGAGCAGCACGACTATTATGATAATTATCAGAAATGTTTCACGAGCAATAAATCATCAGAGATTCACACAGAAAACTGCTTTACATTATAATATTATCAAATTAATGCAGACTTGACTTATCAAAGCAATGACTTTATATTTCCAGTGTGTCGAATGAACAAGAAGACTCATGTGTGTGTGTGTGTGTGTGTGTGTGTGTGTGTGTGTTAAATCGTTGTAGGATGCAGGAGGTCACTCAATTAGAAATTCTCAGAACATCAGCTTCTACTCAATTCTGTGAAATCTCCTCCATCGTTCCTTTCTAAGTCTCCATCTCTCTCCTCCTCCTCCTCCTGGGGTCTTTTCATTGTTTTTCCACTCACATCTCTGTCAGTTTGGGTTCATAAAATCACCCGAGCACCAGGTGTGTGTGTGTGTGTTCACAGAGAGCAGCTTTACTGCTGATGTCAGCTTTACACACACATTAACACACAATCATGAGCTGTGCTGTTCTTTAATCCCTATTAAGTGCACTTTACTGCTACACTTCGACTCGTAATCTCCAGTAAACTCCCTGCAGATGCGTGAGGCTCTGTGTATTCAGGAGTTCAGCGGTTATTTATTCATCTGAACTCATGTTGAGCGCTGTGTACTGTACAAAACTACAGTTCCACACAGAACATGATGAAGATGATGAGGAGGAGAGTCAGTCAGGAGTGACAGGAAACAAACAGACGAACTCTAGAGAACAACGAGCATCCAGAAACCTCCTTTCAAGATTGACGTGTGTCATTTCTGCTCCACTAGCAGCACAAAATATCTCAACCCCGATAACAATTAAATGTTTCCTGAATGCCCTAGAAACCACACAGCAACGTGTTTAAAAACAAACAACTCCTAGAACACCTTAGCAACCACACGGCAACACGATTAAAAACAAACAATACTCAGATAACAAACCACACTCAGAACACCACGGCAACACACTTAAAAACAAACAATACTCAGAAAACAAACAAACACTCAGAACACCTCAGCAACCACACGGCAACACACTTAAAAACAAACAATACTCAAAAAACAAACCACACTCAGAACACCACGGCAACACACTTAAAAACTAACAATACTCAGAAAACAATCGACACTCAGAACACCTCGGCAACCACACGGCGACACACTTAAAAACAAACAATACTCAGAAAACAAACGACACTCAGAACACCTCGGCAACCACACGGCGACACACTTAAAAACAAACAATACTCAGAAAACAAACCACACTCAGAACACCTCGGCAACCACACGGCAACACACTTAAAAACTAACAATACTCCGAAAACAAACGACACTCAAAACACCTCGGCAACCACACGGCGACACACTTAAAAACTAACAATACTCAGAAAACAAACCAC
>NC_068385.1:9180077-9205077 GCF_023724105.1 Carassius gibelio
ATGAAAGCAAATGTTTTCTGTCTCTTAGTATGAATCTGTTAGCATAAGGTTATCAATAAACAGTGTGCTGCAGAACAATGAGAAAAGTCCCGTTATCCTCTCTCTCTTCCACCAATCTGAATCAATCTGGTTCTGATATTGACGAGTCTTTATGTCACTTGTTTTCTGATTGTCAAATTGTACAGAAATTTTGAAAAATTTGTTTTGTGAATTTTTCTGCAAGAACTAATGTAAAAATAACAGAATATATGAAATACATTTTTGGTTATTATGAAAGTAGACAAGTATTTTTTTGTGTGTAAAATTCTAACAAAGTCACTTAAGTTTGTGGAAAATTATTAAATGGTACATCTGTATTTGGCTTCTTCTGAATGACATTATTTTGGTTAGTTTGAAGTTAAAATGATCTTAATGCTGGATGTGTTTCAGGTTTTGTCTTCTCCAGATGTTCACTGATGGACTGGAGTGCTGTGGATTATTGTGATGTTTTTATCAGAGTCTCATTCTGACGGCACCCATTCACTGCAGAGCATCCATTGATGAGACACTGATGCAGTGCTACATTTCTACAAACCTGATGAAGACACAAACTCATCCTGATCTCAGATGAACTGAGAGTGAACACATTTTCAGATTATTTACATTTTTAGGTGAACTATTTTAAGCTCTTCGGAGGAGAGCGAATGTTGCAAATTCTTAGATATCTTTAGAGTATTTTATAAAAGAGATGAACCACTGGATGTGTGTTACTATCACTTACAGTTCCAGTGTAATTAATGTCAACACACTAAATAACGCTGTGTGATTCTTCAGGAAAACACATTTTGATCAGCACTGTCCTGACAGTGAGTGTGTGGAGATTACAGACCTGACTCACATTAACCTCCAACCAGAGAAACAGCAATATAAAGAGATGCACACACACACACACATAAATACAAAGCTGTGTGTGTGATCATCACACAGACGGCAGCGAAGCGACACGCTGCCTGAAGGGGAAACAGATTCTGACACACACACACACACACACACACTCTGCATGCAAAAGGCGAATTTGTTTTGGCAGAACGACGACACTCCTGCAGGCTGTAAAACAGGTGTGTGTGTGTGTGTGTGTGTGTGTGTGTGTGTTTTAGTCATCCAATACAAAACAGGCTTTTAAACTGAACACCACATGACAGTCACACACACACACACACACACTCACACAAACTCACACACACACAAACTCACACACACACACACACACACACACACACACACAGAGAATATTGTTTAATCTCAGTTTAATTCCACTGATTGTATGTCTGTCTGAGATTAAGATTCAGATCTGTCAAATCAAAGAAGTGCCCAATTAAAAAAATAAAAAAATATTATTATTTGCATTATCACTGAAGTAGTTGGTTTTTTGATAATGAATAATGAATGGATTTTCAATGTTCAATGTTGAAAGTAAAAATGAAATGAATGTTTGATTATTTACATTAGTTCTGTATGACTGTTGTGGAAACAGAAATATGAGCGCGCACACACACACACACACACACACAGAGAGACACACACACACACACACACACAGAGAGAGAGAGACACACACACACACACACACACACAGGTGGGTGTATTGGGGCTTGAATATGAAGTCAGTCACCTGTATGAAAGACCCATTAGTTGCTCAGCAACAGCTGAGAGTCAATCATAAAACCCTCTTTCTGGAACAACTAATGCAGCAAAGAGTGTGTGTGTGTGTGTGTGTGTGTGTGTGTGTGTGTGTGTGTGTGTGTGTGTATGTGTGTGTCATCCTCACTAGCCACTGATTGGCTAATGACTAAATAAGCAGTGATGATGTCATGACAGTTGGAGTGGATGACATCACATCACATCAGATCAGATCATCAGTCCTTCTGTCCGTCTCAAACACACTAATGTGGTCAGATGGTTCTTATCACTGAATAAACCGCACTTGTTGTGTGTATGCTTAACTAATGAATTAATGCATGTGAGATGCTGATAAAGACATTATGGAAATTACACATTACACAAATTACACAGATGAGAGTCATTGGACATAAACAGCAACGACTGAGTGATGATAATCCAGAGATGAGGGGATAACCAAACACCCCGGAACGGATCTGATCAACAGCAGAATCCAGACGTTTCTGACAGATTAATTCACACATACTAACTGATAATGAAGACATCACTAACAGCTGAAGTAAAATATAATTAATACGTAATCAGAGATGGGCAGTATTCCAGATACATTTATTTTAAATACATATCTGAAATACTTGTTTTGTATTTGGGAAATAAAAATAATGCAATTTGCATTTAAATACATTTTTCTACATAGTATTTTAAATCAATTTTCATGCATTTATGCCCATCTCTGTATGAGTGCAATTATTTAACAAGTCGAGTGTCGTCCCAGAGAATCAAAAAACCCTAACAAACCATTATTCCCATCATCTCTCTGACCCTCAAAGTTTATTCTACTGTCCCTTCTAGATGCACCTGACTCTGTTGTGACGGCTAATCGTTCTCCATGTGAAATGAGTTATGAATGTTGATTAGGTGTTGACATGTGACAGTGTCCGGCTCAGACGTGATGCTCTTCTGTTTTCTACAATGCTTCGATTCAGGAGCGATGTGCAGTGACCCGAGCGCTGGATCTGGAACAGTTTCTCATTGTCTCGCCCGTAATAACCTCATCTGGTCTCCACGGCAACATCATAACGGACAGACGACATCATCACCATCATCATCATCATCATCACAGAGACACATTCTGAAGCTGTCAGTCAGAATATTCTGCATTCAGCAGCATCTGTGTCATAATCACTTTCACACTAATGCACAAGCCTCACACACTTCAGGTGTAAAAACACTGGGCAAAAACAATACAAAGATCCAAATACAACACACACACACACACACACTATTGTGGATGAAAGAGAGGTGAACCACTGCCATCACGCCACAGTCTGGAGTGGGACGCCCTCGCTCTCTCTCTCTCTCACACACACACACACACACACACACATTTATGCATCCTGCAGAGTACAAGAGCCCCCAAGTGTGTGTGTGTGTGTGTGTGTGTGTGTGTGCGGAACAGAGAGAAAGAAGAGATAAAGAGAGAGATCTTTTGTTCATACTTTCACAATTTCTCCTCTATTATATTTAATCATGTTCCAGTTGAATCTCTTGTGAATCAGTCAGTGACTCTGATGTTTTGTCGAAATTATGACACTAAGGTCCATATACTAAGAGCCCGGCGTGTCACAACCTCAACTTCTCGTCCTCGTAACCTTCCGATCGATAAATAAAGCTTCTTTACAACATCAGTAAAGCTGAACCGTTGATCTTCAGAGAGTAAATACAGGGAGAAATGTAAGACAGGAAACTTAGGATAGGAGCTTTTCATTTAAAGTCAACATGAAGCACAGTTTTAACAACTTCTGTAAAATATTAAGGATCTTTAATTGATTAATGATTGATTTTATCCATCTTTGGTCTTTAAAATAATAACATGCTAGTGAACCAATCAACAATAAGACCAGGAACAAAGTCAAAATAAGTCAAAGTTGAGTACACGGTGACTTCAAACATGCTGAAGGATGCAAACCTCTTCTGATGATCAAAATAACACAAGAGGAGCGAAGAGAGCGAGACGGAGGTATAGTTTCAGAAATGACTAAAATAGACTCAAAGACACAGATGATTCATTCTCTCTGCTGATACCAGCTGTGTGTGGAGATCTGCTGAGAGTAAACTTTAGAACACACACACACACACACACTTCCATTGTTTTCCATCAGGTCAATGATCTCCTAACACAACCCTAAACCAACCGTCTCAGAAATCATCAGGTTTACAGACAAACATCATCCAGGACGTTCATGAGTGTTTTAACTAGTGTCTTGCGCTCGTAGCTGATCGTTTGCTTCAGGAAAGCTCTAGCAAGGACTGAAATGCTCCAAAAAGCTCTTTTCATGCTGATCTGACCAGCACAGCTGACCACAGGTGATTGGAGATGAGCTGTAGCTGATTGAGTTTACAAGTCATTTTTAGGAGGGCGCAGATCCTTTTTCCAACTCAGTTATTCGTTTTGTTTTGTTTTTTCTGACATGTTGGTGTTTGATCTTTCACTTGGATGTTGTAATCATCTGTGATTCTTCTACAGAAGGTGATTTGTTCTATTCCCACTGTATAATCACTCCAGACCAGATGTTGGCTACACACATCATCTCTAATATTTCTCACATGAACCTCTCAACAGTGTGTCAAACAGTCAATCCTACACTCGACCATCACAATAAAGAAGCTTGTATCTAGTTTGAACCCTTTAGTATATGGAGACCACACTTCGGAGTACTCCGAGTACTTACTGAACAAGTGTGTGAAGCCGCTTCTGATCCGGATATGATCTCATTAAGATCTGCTTGATGCTGAAGACGCACAACAGACGCGACGCGACCGCAACGCGCGGCTCTCATCCCCGAGCTGGCGTCAGCGCGTCGCGTCGCGTCTGTGAGGAGAGATCGGTTCGGTACTCACAGTTCGGTCCGGTACTGCTGGCTACGGCAGAGCAGCGAGTGTCCGCACGCCTGACCCATCATGCATCGCGCCGGAGACACCGGTACCGGGAGACACTGATGATCGAGGAGGAGGAGGAGGAGGAGGAGGAGGAGGAAGGGTTTCAGAGATGATGCTGATCATGAGCTGAGAGAGACAGAAGACTCGTGCCTGTGTGTGTGTCTCTCTGAGTGGAGTGGGATGGGCGCGTTCTGTAATAGATGCGCGTGCGTGTGTGTGTGTGTGTGTGTGATCGATCTGAAAGGCGTTTCCTCTCCGCGCTCAAGTTTCTGTTCACTGTTTTCCATCATCTTCTCTTCACTCGATCCGGGGACTTTACTTTCGAACGTTCGAAAAACAAATAGTAACATTTAAAAACGTCAGACGAGCATCGAACTAAAACGTGTCGGAAATCAAATGTTTCAAAAACTTTGTTGTACTTACACTTTAAGAAAACATTTCTATATATAATTCTGCGAATATTATTGAAACGTGACTCTGGAACGTTCTGAAAAAAGTGTGAACGTTAAAAAATATGTGTCAACTAATGTCAGAGATGAAAATGGATGAAATAAGTGATAGCCAAAAATGAATAATCAGGTATTATTTACTCACCTTCATGCTGTTGGTTCAGTGAAAAACAGAAGATTATTATTCACGATTATTAGATATTAAAACTTCTAGAGTCATAGTTTATCATGAGGAACAGACATACATTTGAGATGTTTTTGAGTGAAGATGAATAATAAAACTATCACCCTTTTGAATAATAAAAAGAACAATTTGTACATTCCGAGAATATTGAGAAATAACATTAGAATTTATCTTTGAACGTATTTGTGTTCGCTGGATTACAGACACACAATCAGATGACAGTCATCAAACACAACTGCACAAACGCACACACACACACACCTACACACACACCGCCTGTTTGCACTGCAGCAGAGCATCATGGGAACTGTGGCAGTGGGGAACAGGACACAATTCATTTACGGCCTTCATTCATCAGTTACCAAAAAAAAAAACACTGTTCTTATTGTTAACTGAAACTAATATATATATATATATATATATATATATATATATATATATATATATATATATATATATATATATATATATATATATATATATATGTGATAAACTGAAATAATATATAAAATAAATATTAGATGTAAAAACTTACATTAAAAAAGCACATAAAATTACAAAAAATAAAACAAAAATATATGCTAAATTAAAATATTTACAATTTGTAAAAAAAAAATTTAAAAAAAAATGATAAAATACAAAAGCACATAAAAATTATTTTAAAAAATTATTAATAAAATGACAAATGCCCAGAATAAAAATACTAAAACTAAATTTAAAGCAAAATAAATAGAAGGTGAATTACAATAATAAAGATATAATAACATTGACAAAAACACATAACAAAAATCACTAAAACTAAAATAAGAAAATAAGAAATTACATTAAAATTACAAAAATATAAAATTAAAATGATTTCAAGCTTAATATATGTTGAAAATAAATAAAGCGTGTAACAAAAATACTAAAATGAAAATGAAAACTGACAAAAGTCCAAATATGACTCAAGTCTACAATACTATAGAAGTTACTCTAAAGTAACACTGAAAAGGACAGAGTATATCATGAGCCTGTAGTTTCACAAATAAATAATTTCACTGAATGCTCTTTGTGAACTGCAGAGGAACTCTAATATTTCAAAATGAAAGGGGAAAAATCATTTCTCATAATTCCTTTCAGAAAGCACTCCAGAAGCAATTTCCCAGGATCTAGACGAAGCCTAAAGCACGGCGTGAACGCTGATGGAATAAAGGTGAGCAGCTTCAGGTCTGAATCGTTCATCATGTGCTTTATCTGCTCATGAGTCTGCAGGAAACATCTGAGCTCATTATTCACACGAGGACATTCGCTCGCTCTCATCAGCGGAGAAACACACTGAAGGGCTGCTGGGACACACATCACTAAAATGATCTGATCCCAGACAGCCAATCAGGTCCAGTCCAGGTCTGTCACCTGCGCTGCCATTGGTCCGATCGATCGCAGGATTTGATTAGTTCTTCACATGGCATCTATAAGGTTAAATCAAAGAAATAGAGATATTAAAATCGAATTTAAGAGCTTTAGTAAGATCTGCACATATAAAATGAATACAGCATGCCATTACAGAACAAACCCATGCAATCATATAATAAATCTCAAATTATTTGACTTAAACACACTGTGGCACACGTTTAGCTGCAAAACAGGGTCAAATTCTCAAGACGTGTTTTATTTGATATTTACAAAATTGCTGAAATTGGTTTATGATCTCATATATAAAATTGCACACACAGTAGAAATCCATTGATATTGATTTTGCTGATACGATCTGCCTCTCCTTGAACTGTCACCTTATCGTGGTGGAGAGGTTTGAGTACCCGAATGATCCTGGGAGCTATGTTGTCTGGAGCTATATGCTCCTGGTAGGGTCTCCCAAGGCAAACAGGTCCTTGGTGACGGGCCAGACTAAGAACAGTTCATAAAACCCCTAATGGCAAAATTAAAATCAAGGACCGTGACGTCGCCCGGCATGGCGCAGCCGGGGCCCCACCCTGGAGCCAGGCCCGGGGCTGGGGCTCGTATGCGAGCGCCTGGTGGCCGGGCCTTCCCCCATGGGGTCCGGCCGGGCTTAGCCCGAAGGAGTGACGTGGGGCCGCCCTCCTGTGGGCTCACCACCTGCAGGAGGGAGCGTAAGGGGCCGGTGCATAGTGGATCGGGCGACAGTCGTAGGCGAGACCCCCGACGACCCGATCTCTGGACACGGAATCTGGCTTTAGGGACGTGGAATGTCACCTCGTTGGCGGGGAAGGAGCCTGAGCTTGTGCGGGAGGTCGAGAGGTACCGACTAGAGATAGTCGGGCTCACCTCAACGCACAGCTTGGGCTCTGGAACCACACTTCTTGAGAGAGGCTGGACTCTCTACCACTCTGGAGTTGCCCATGGTGAGAGGCGGAGGGCTGGAGTGGGTTTGCTAATAGCCCCCCAGCTCAGCCGCCATGTGTTGGAGTTTACCCCGGTGAACGAGAGGGTCGCTTCCCTGCGCCTTCGAGTCGGGGATAGGTCTCTCACTGTCGTTTGTGCCTACGGGCCGAACGGCAGTGCGGACTACCCGGCCTTCTTGGAGTCTCTGGGAGGGGTGCTGGAAAGTGCTCCGACTGGAGACTCCGTCGTTCTACTGGGGGACTTCAACGCTCACGTGGGCAGTGACAGTGACACCTGGAGGGGCGTGATTGGGAGGAACGGCCCCCCTGACCTGAACCCGAGCGGTGTTCTGTTATTGGATTTCTGTGCTAACCACGGTTTGTCCATAACGAACACCATGTTCAAGCATAAGGGTGTCCATCAGTGCACGTGGCACCAGGACACCCTTGGCCGGAGGTCGATGATCGACTTTGTGGTCGTGTCATCAGACCTTCGGCCATATGTCTTGGACACTCGGGTGAAGAGAGGGGCGGAGCTGTCAACTGATCACCACCTGGTGGTGAGTTGGATCCGATGGCGGGGGAGGAAGCTGGACAGACTCGGCAGACCCAAACGTACTGTGAGGGTCTGTTGGGAACGTTTGGCCGAGCCCCCTGTCAGAGAGATCTTCAACTCCCACCTCCGGCAGAGCTTCGACCGGATCCCGAGGGAGTCTGGAGATATTGAGTCCGAGTGGACCATGTTCTCCACCTCCATTGTCGCTGCGGCTGCTCGGAGCTGTGGCCGTAAGGTCTCCGGTGCCTGTCGAGGCGGCAATCCCCGAACCCGGTGGTGGACACCGGAAGTAAGGGATGCTGTCAAGCTGAAGAAGGAGTCCTATCGGGCCTGGATGGCTTGTGGGACTCCGGAGGCAGCTGACAGGTACCGGCAGGCCAAGCGGACTGCAGCCCGGGTAGTCGTGGAGGCAAAAACTCGGGCCTGGGAGGAGTTCGGTGAGGCCATGGAGAAGGACTATCGGTTGGCCTCGAAGAGATTCTGGCAAACTGTTCGACGCCTCAGGAGGGGGAAGCAGTGCCCTACCAACACTGTTTACAGTAGAGATGGGCACCTGTTGACCTCAACTGGGGATATCGTCGGGCGGTGGAAGGAATACTTCGAGGATCTTCTCAATCCCACCGACTTGTGTTCCGTTGAGGAAGCAGTGGCTGGGGACTCGGAGGAGCACTCGTCCATCACCCGGGCTGAAGTCATCGAGGTAGTTAAAAAGCTCCTCGGTGGCAAGGCACCGGGGGTGGACGAGATCCGCCCCGAGTACCTCAAGTCTCTGGATGTTGTGGGGCTGTCTTGGCTGGCACGCCTCTGCAACATCGCATGGCGGTTGGGGACAGTACCTCTGGACTGGCAGACCGGGGTGGTGGTCCCTCTTTTCAAGAAGGGGGACCGGAGAGTGTGTTCCAACTATAGGGGGATCACACTTCTTAGCCTCCCTGGGAAAGTCTATGCCAGGGTACTGGAGAGGAGAATTCGGCCGATAGTGGAACCTCGGATCCAGGAGGAACAGTGTGGTTTTCGTCCCGGTCGTGGAACACTGGACCAGCTCTATACCCTTTCCAGGGTGCTGGAGGGTTCATGGGAGTTTGCCCAACCAGTCCACATGTGTTTTGTGGACTTGGAGAAGGCATTCGACCGTGTTCCTCGCGACATCCTGTGGAGGGTGCTCCGGGAGCATGGGGTCGGCGGCTCCCTACTTAGGGCTGTTCGGTCCCTGTACGACCGGAGCAAGAGCTTGGTTCGCATTGCCGGCAATAAGTCAGACCTGTTCCCGGTGCATGTTGGACTCCGGCAGGGCTGCCCTTTGTCACCGGTTCTGTTCATAATTTTTATGGACAGAATTTCTAGGCGCAGCCAAGGGCCGGAGAGTGTCCGGTTTGGGGACCATACGATTTCGTCGCTGCTTTTTGCGGATGATGTTGTCGTGTTGGCATCCTCAGACCAGGACCTTCAGTGTGCATTGGGACGGTTTGCAGCCGAGTGTGAATCGGCCGGGATGAGAATCAGCACCTCCAAGTCCGAGGCCATGGTTCTCAGTCGGAAAAGGGTGGATTGCCCACTTCAGGTTGGTGGAGAGTTCCTGCCTCAAGTGGAGGAGTTCAGGTATCTTGGAGTCTTGTTCACGAGTGAGGGAAGGATGGAACGTGAGATTGACAGACGGATCGGTGCAGCTTCTGCAGTAATGCGGTCGCTGTACCGGTCTGTCGTGGTGAAGAAGGAGCTGAGCTGTAAGGCAAAGCTCTCGATTTACCGGTCAATCTACGTTCCTACTCTCACCTATGGTCATGAGCTGTGGGTCATGACCGAAAGGACAAGATCCCGGATACAGGCGGCCGAAATGAGCTTTCTCCGTCGGGTGGCTGGGCGCTCCCTTAGAGATAGGGTGAGAAGCTCGGTCACTCGGGAGGAGCTCAGAGTAGAGCCGTTGCTCCTCCACATCGAGAGGAGCCAGCTGAGGTGGCTCGGGCATCTATTTCGGATGCCTCCTGGACGCCTTCCCAGGGAGGTGTTCCAGGCACGTCTCACCGGGAGGAGGCCCCGGGGAAGACCTAGGACACGCTGGAGGGACTATGTCTCCCGGCTGGCCTGGGAACGCCTCGGGGTCCCCCCGGAAGAGCTGGAGGAAGTGGCTAGGGAGAGGGAAGTCTGGGCGTCTCTGCTTAGACTGTTGCCCCCGCGACCCGGCCCCGGATAAGCGGAAGATGATGGATGGATGGATGATACGATAATGTGCTTAAAGAAAAGCAATAAAAGGATTATTGCGCTGATACCAATAAAAAAGTGTTCAGAGAGAAAATGCAAAGGTTTACGTTGAATTACATATCAGATGCTGTTTAATCTGTCGCCAAAATACCAATAACAGCCAAGAAAAAAAAAAAAGGATTTTAGATGCATAACGATTTTTTATTAATTAACAGGCCTGAAATACACCAGGACTCTTATTGTGAAGTGTATATGCTCTACTACTTCCGGCTGCTCATTTGGTAAAATATGGTAACCAAAATACCAATAATAGCAAAAAACAAAAGATTTATGCATTTATGTACTTTTAATCATAAACGAGCACAGGGTGCACCCGGACTCTTATTTTGAAATGTCGCGATCCCCATAACTGATTCAAATGATTCACGATCCCAAACTAAATTAAATGATTCGCGATCCCCATAACTGACTCAAATGATTCTTGATCCCGCTACGAACTCCCAAACTGATTCAAAAGATTCACGAACCCACTTTGAACTCGCGAACTGACTCAAATGATTCGCGATCCCCAATAACTGACTCAAATGATTCGCGATCCCGCTACGAACTCCCAAATTGATTCAAATGATTCGCGATCCCCAAACTGACTCAAATGATTCGCAAACCCACTTTGAACTCCCAAACTGACTCAAATGATTCGCGAACCCGCATTGAACTCCCGAACTGACTCAAATGATTCGCGATCCCCAAACTGACTCAAATGATTCGCGAACCCGCTTTGAACTCCCGAACTGACTCAAATGATTCGCGAACCCACTCCGAACTCCCGAACTGATTCAAATGATTTGCGATCCCCAAACTCTATAATTTACAAAGTATTAATATACTGTAATATTTTTGTTGTTGTTGTTGTTGCTATAAAGACAGACCTAAGCCATCAATAGCCTTTAAAATGGCTTAAAATGCATTATATAAAAAAATAATGAGGCAATAATGATTGGTTAATAATAACACTGTTAAAATACATAATGTAGGCAAATACAAAATAAACAATGTTATGTACATGTTATTACAAATGCCATGTGATTGCTGCTGTTACACTTACAGGACAATCAAATCCTTGTTTAGGATACTGACCAAACATTTCATTCAAATATTCACTTCATCTTTCATTTTTGGACACCTTTTTGCTATAGATGACACAGGCTTTATAATTTCTTCAACAAAAAACGTGCATATCACAACCCTTACAAAAATAAACCATGGTTTTATCATAGTAAAACTGCTTAGTTTCCTTTTGCATGATTTCTGAATGCTTGAGACTATAAAATAAATTAGAGTCATAATAAAGTTATAGCCACAGGTAAATGTCGAGAGCTACAATTGTGATTTGTAAATAATACAATTTATTCATTTAGTTTTTTATTTGATTAAAGTTATTTTTTCACCCCTATAGTAGTTTTTTTTTTATCATCATATTTGAGGAAGGGGGGCACAACAATATATATACGTCTGCTATATGTTGCCACCCCTCAAAAATTCCTGCCCCCTTCTCGCCACCCCATCAATATTTTTCCAGATCCACCAGATTTTGTGCTGACGTTTTGAGATTATTAGTGAAGACCAGAAACCTCTGAAAGAACGTTCAGTTAAAATTACCAGAAGAATGCTTGTTTATAACATGATTCTCCCTAGAGTCTCAAATCTGATCCTCTGGATCTTTTGAGGAGCGTTTGTTTCACTCTTCCTCAGCAGCAGAATCTCTTCATGTAAAGCGAATTCATATTTCTCCTCACACAGTGCATTGGTTTAAACAGTGAAAAAGTGTCCAAAAGACCATGATAGCCATCAGTTCTGCTCTGTACATGACAGATTAAGAATCAAATCAACACATAGCTGATGATCTGAACATGATGTGCTGTTCTGGGAACTTCAAGAAGCATTTCTGAAGTGCTTTTACGATGTTAACAGGTTTTATGTGTGTGTATTTGCTGAGAGGCAGATGGCAGATGACTCTATTGATTCCGGGAGAAGCGCAGGAATTACAGGGATCCAGTCAGCTCTGTGTGTGTGTGTGTGTGTCCGGATCAGATTGCTCTGGCTGTCTTCCAGTCTAATGCACAGCTAATAACAGAGGTCAACACACACTGGCGAGTCTGTACAGCTCAGCTAATGGAGAAGCCTTCAGAAACACACAGACACACACACACAAAGCCGAAGTCAATGATAAGAGGCAGAAAAATACTGCGGAAAAACCTTCAGTGATTGCTTTACGTGAATAACAATCTGAAATTGAATTCATCATTTGCTTAAAACAAACGGCCTGTCGTCATGGAAACCGCATCAGGACCATTCCCTCCAGAGACTGTTAAAATCCGCCATATGACGAAAACAAACAGCAGCGCTTGAAATATTGGATATTAAAACTGGCGTGGAGTTCCTCGGGGGTTAATCTTTCAGTGTTTGAACATGAACGAGACGAGAGACTCACCTTCAGTCTGTATCTCATGCAAACCATCATCGACCCTAAACACAAACATACTGAAAATAAATAAGAGCTAGTTACAAAGGCAATATTTCACATTTTCGTTTAGATTAAGTTGATGCATTAAAATAACTAAATAAAACTGACATAAAATTTAAACATATAATAAACATAACAAAACACTTTAAAATGAAAATAGAAAATGTAAAAATAAAAGGTAATTCAAAATATTAATAAAAACAATCATATCTCAGCCAACTTTTTCTTCATCTGTATTTGTGTCTTGTATTCCAGCACACATTCACTCCAGACGGAGATTTTCTGAGCCCAATGACAGATTTTTGTTCTCATTTTAAGTATAAACTTTCTCTTTTTATTTCACATTTTAAGAGGAAAAAACCTTTCAAAAGAAACATTTAGAGGAATAACATATTCATAAGATAATGGTAAAATTCTTAGAACATGTTGGTTTTCATTGACTGCAGGGAAAGAGATTGGAACGAGACTGAAGCGAAGCAGAAAACTGCTCAAATGTGTCTCTGTAAAGCTGCTTAAGAGCTGAAGTCCTTCCACAGCTTCTGAAGCACACACGTACAGGATTAATTAAGCAGAAAGTGCTGATGCTCCACCAGAGCCAGAGAGAGAGAGATTCGGCAGTTTCATTCATGAGAGACGCTTCAGGAATACAGACGAACAGAAACATGTTTCAGTTCACATATTTCTTGGGTTCTCAGAAGCATGGTTTAAAACTGAGACAATGTTAATATACCAAATTAATCAAATCTGATTTTTAAAACCTTTCTGATATACTGACAACCACCTTAAAGCACAGGACATAAAGAGGAACAAAATTAATTGCAAGTAAAAGATATTACTACTGTATCGAGAAAAGGATACACACCATCATCAAAACACTAAAATAATGTGATAAGACGTTACACAAAAAACCTAATGTACAGAAATATAAAAAAACTAAGAAATAAGAAACAGTTATTTCAATGAAAGAAAATATAAAGTTGAATAGAGATCATCAATTTAATTTTTTTAGGCGTGAATAAAAACACATTTTTATAAAAAGAAAAAAAAACATGAAATGAGTCAATTTACGTTTTTTCACTGTAAACTATAATTTGTTCTCTTTCTCTTTCAAAAACTATAAATTTAACAGTATTTTACTGTACATTTACATAAAGAAAAATGTCCCAGTAGATCTAATGCAGTTTTTTCAAAAATGTATAAATAAAGCTCCCAAAAAATGTTTTTTTTAACAACCATTTTTTTCTTCGTTTGAACAACTTTTAATAGTCTAAGAAACTTTTTTTTTTTTACTATAAAGAACCTTTGCTCCATAAACAATGTTGGGGAAAGTTACTTTTACAACATCGCATTACTCTAGAAATAAATACTGGGTTTGGGTATATAAATAAATACAAACCCTAACTGATTGCATAACTTTAACAAAAGTTATGTGTTGTTAGTTTTGTGTCACTTTTTGTCACCTGAACTGGGCTTGCTTATTCATACTTGAATAATATATACATACATACACACAAAACTGTAAAAGCCCTTTCACACCAAAAGGGAATGCAAAGGTACTTTATGGAATGATATAGATGCCAATAAAGAAATGTACATTTAGTATATGAATTTTAACTAACTAAAATATAAGCCTGTTGTAGATTTATGATGGTAATATCGGTGTAAACGTGTCATCACATGGCTAGTGTATTCACACACGTCCTGTATGTGAGCTGTGGAGAGCTTCACACTTTCATAAGTTGTTTCTCATTGTTCAGAAAACAACTTCCATAAGCAGAAGTGATTCTCTCTCTCTATCCATCCCTTTCTCTACAGAACAGTGTTGATGTGGAATTCAGCCGGAGGGAAATGTATTCTCTCTCACAGACACACAGGCAAAAATAATCCTGCATTTGAAAGCAATAAACATTGAAAGCACCTGCAGTTACTCGGCTGTTTCTGAGCTTGCTTGTGTTTCATCTTTATGCCTCGACTATTTTAGTTTCTAAACACAGAAAACTACACATTAAGACCGTGCATCTTGACTAATTTAATGCACTGAAAGAATCACATGTATTTTATGACAAAACGCAGGTGCACTTTAACGCCTGACAAATGCAGAACGACTGAAGCGGCTGCATTTCTTCAACACAAATCTAAGTCAGCACATCATTTTGTGCTAAAACACATTCTCATCGACTTTTGTCTTACAGTGTACAAAACACATTAAGTGTACACTGTAAAATATGATCGATTTGTTTTTAAATTGCTTCATGGGGATTTTGGGTTTCTGTTTTTATCACTCCATAAATCAGAAAATACTGTCAACAGACAGGAATAAAACACTTTTTCGCCATGTTTTTAGGAATAAAATGTTGTATAAATCAATGTGAATAACATCTAAACAAATCCTTCAGTAAAAACCTCCAGAATATAGATATGAATATAACCCTAAGTTTTGGTATGTGTAAGTGCTGCTAAAGTATAGAAACAAACTCAAAGCCTTTAAAAATGTGCATTTTCGGCATGTTTTTAGGAATATACTCTTGTATAAATCAGTGTGAATGATATATGAACAAACCCTTCAGTAAAAACCTTCAGAATATAGAGAGGACTATAACCCTAAGTTTTGGTGTGTGTCGGTGCTACAGAAGTCCAAAAACAAACTAAAAGCCTTTAACAATTGGCATTTTCGGCATGTTTTTAGGAATATAATGTTGTATAAATCAGTATGAATGATATATGAACAAAAATCCCACAGTAAAAACCTTCAGAATACAGATATGAATATAACCCTAAGTTTTGGTGTATGTAAGTTCTGCTGAAGTGGAGAAACAAACTCTTAAAATACGGATTGGAACTGATATTACAGATGCAAACAATGTGCAATAAAATAAACACTTAAGTGTATTTTGGATGTTTTCTGAAAAAAGACATTATGAAAGTGAAACAGACCAAAATATCATTATTGACCAGAGCAAGACAAAACAATGGTTTATGATTTAATTGTCAAAAAAAAAAATTGTGGTTATACAAGATTCAGTTACAGTTTGGTCCATTTAGCATAATTCAAATTAACACTTTTTTTTAATTATAATCAAATTGGCTGTACAATTCTTTTCATTATCTTTTAGTGAAGATTGAAACTATGTCAGACGTGCGAGAGAGAGTGAATCTACAGCTTCAGATTCCCACAGAATTCATAAACGCAACACAAATAAATGAATAAATGTAAGCATTGTGAGAGAAAGAATCATGACGTATCAGTCTGAATGTAAATGATTAAAGAGAAGAGCAGAAAGCATTGAAACAGTTGCTATGGTGATACGAAGGTCAGATGACGTCACGCTAATGAGGAGCTCAGATTGAGTCT
Source organism: Carassius gibelio (assembly GCF_023724105.1). Taxonomy (NCBI): domain Eukaryota; kingdom Metazoa; phylum Chordata; class Actinopteri; order Cypriniformes; family Cyprinidae; genus Carassius; species Carassius gibelio. The sequence continues at coordinate 9,196,280 of NC_068385.1, forward strand.
GTGAAACCAAGAAAAAAGCCTTTCAGCTGGACACAAGAGAACTCTGAATGGTTCGGACAAACTGCTTGGAGTCTGACTGTGATATTGACCGAGACGAGCCCAATTACAGTCATCACGTCATCATTACTGTACGGGGTCACGACCTCTAAAACATGTGATTCTCACTCCTCTGGTGTGGCTACATAATTACAGGACAGAAGGACATGCAAAAGAAAAAGAAAACAAAAAATCAAAAATTTAATGTAATTAAAATTAAATATCAAATATAACATATATTACAAGAAATGAAGTCAGAGCCATCAAGTGTTTTGCGTTGTGCATCATGTTCATGACAATCAAAATCTAGTTTATAATTTAGTTTTTTCATGGAATAAAGCAGTAAAAATTCCTAAAATGATCTTCAATTATAATCAATAAAAATCATGTTTTAGGACCATTCAGAGTTTTGTATTGTGCATCATGTTCAGGACAATTAAACTTCAAATTCTCATGTCATACACTAATGAAAACGTGAAAACGCAGTAACAAGTGCAGAAACAGACAGGATGATTATGGGATGGACATACAGGTGTCTCTCTGTTGCCTGGCAACAGCACCCAAAAAGATGATCCGCGGCGGAGAAACAAACAGAAAACCGAGAAACGGAGAGAAACTCCTGAGAGCATGACGATGACGCTTATACAAGAGTTATTATAGTTACTATTTATAGTTATTATAAATTACATTTTAGAGAAAACATGTCCATATGGTCTCTAAATGTGAATGTCTGGGACCACAATGAGTTTGAAAATACAACACATCTACATTTCTTTTTAATTAATTGAAATATAGCTTAACTAGAACATGGTAATAATTTTACTGTACCTTCTGTTTGAAGTGCACAAAAGTGATGCTATCGCTCAGTATTTTTGCTTTGTTTACAGTGCAAAGGACTTAGATTTTAAATTTGTTCAATTTCTTAGAAAATTTAGTATCTTCATTTTGCATCTCAAAGAAATGTAATGTTAGAAATTTGTAGAAAACAGAACAGGAAAAGATTCATTTTTACTTTTAATAGCATGGCTTTATGAATTTAAGCATTCTTGCTCCGTTTAAGTCCTTTTAAGGCCCTAATTTATGAAATTAAGATTTTTTAAGACCCACAGAAACCCTTCAACTATAACTAGAGCCATTAAAAACACAATTTCATTACATGAAATAAATTAATCATTAAGTGAAATAAAATAAAATACATAAAACCTATGATTAGAATATATATAAGTTGAAATAAAATGTATATTATATACATAGAACTTATTTTATTTTAGCTAGATGTCAAGGAAAAAATGTAGTTTAACAAAAAAAGTTAAATAACTAAAACTGATAGAAATATTATAAATTAAATATACATTTAAAAAACAAAGACAGACAATAATATTGATGGATGTGAATGTCTGTGTTCTGCAATGTTTATATAACATCTCTGATCAGTTTGATTGACAGTCAAACACAAACACTGTGAAACCTTTAAAATTATATTTTTACACTGATCAAATGTAACAAAGGCGCAAATACTGCAAAACATGTACAAAGACTTAAAACAAGTTATAATCTCACAGTCATTCTAAAACTCATGTCAAAACAATCATTTAATTAGACACTAAACACCCTGCTCTCAAATGTACAGATTTGAAACAAATAGTTCAGCTAAAAATGACTTTCTTCAATGGAAAACGCATTAAATTAAAGTCAATGGCGTCCAAAACCACTGGAGCTTATTGACTAACCAAAAAAATGCTAATTGTTACACTGAAGAAAGAAGTTATATCAGTCAATTCTGACTTGTAAACGCTTCTATATTTTCCAGACGCCACATTAAACTCGTCTCTATATGACATTCAGATAATAATACTTCAAGAGGCTTCATATCTTCATATTTGCCAGATAAAACAGACTCTTCAGAGACTCTGATTCTCACTAAACGAACACAACTGAGGGAAAAGACCTGTGCAAACTCATTTAGGCCACCTGATTTAATTTCACATAAAACGAGACACTAATTAAATCAATCACATGATCAGATAATAAACGAGGCTGCTGTGTTTACAGTCTGTGAGCTTCATTCATTAAACTACGATAATTCATTCTGCTCGTGTGTGTGTGTGTGTGTGTGTGTGTGTGTGTGTGTGTGTGTGTGTGAACTAAACCCATGTTTCTCTGATTGAAGAACAATCAGTCTCATATGCAGTGCTAATGTCTGAAACATCATGATTAAATTATAAAGGCTAATCATATGAATTAATGTTATATTACGACAATATCAACAAAACATGATCGCTTCATTTTCTACAGGATTCAATAGAAGACAAACACACACATCCAGAAATACATACACACACACAGAATTATGGGATGTCAGATGTACAAAAATAATTAATAAAAAAATTAATTAAAAATTTTATTAATAAAAAATATTTACTATACTAATCTATATACTTTTAATTTTTTAACTATTTGTATATATATATATATATATAAATGTGTGTGTGTGTGTGTGTGTAAAATTCTTAAAATAAAAAGACAAAGACAGACACACACAAATTCTAATTGTTATCGTATTCTGCCATGACGTAAAAGCACCATTTTACACACACACACACACACACACACACACACACACACACACACACACACACACACACACACACACACACACACCTTGAAGTTCTTGATGTGATTCGTTTCCATTGGATTGACATTAAAACAGGAATGCATCTCAACTAATTTATAAAGTCTGTAAAGTGTGAGGGTCTGTTTGGTCCGAGCGAAGTCTCGAGTGTTCAGACCGGTCAGACGGACACTAAACGTTCCTCGTGTGACGCCGCAGTCCAGCGAATGTTAAAAAAATACATGAAACATAAATCCATCGCGCCCTTCAGCATCATGTGACCCCTGGAGTGTGACGTGTCAGGAGACCAGTGTGCTGTGAGGTCACCTCTGTGAAGGTCAAAGTGCGTGAGAAGATCCGAACACTCAGGTGCTGATCCAGATCGGAGCGGTCCACGGCTGCTGATGAGACGGACACACACACACCTTCAGATCCTAAAACTACAATAACATTTATTAAAAACATATTTTATACATGCATATAGACAGCGTTTCATTATTTGCATGACTTTAAACAGTGATTTCTCAAACAGTGATGGTCAGAAGCTGGACGTCTCACCTGAACACCGTTCACTCCGTCAAACATTTCTGAAGAGCTGCAGGAAACAAAGCATTCATTCGATCAGAAAACTGACTTCAGTACATTTATAGGATTGAACAGTCTCTGTCGTGAGCTCATTTGTGTGCACATGATTTATAGTTTCTGATCTTTACTGGTAATCAGATGTCCACAGGTCGGACCGTACGTGTGAAGACCGTAATAAATCATTAGTACAGTGTGCTTCATGACGAAGCGTCTCAGAGAATCAGAACAGTGAGGGCTCATGGGTAATCACACAGCTCCATCAGTCTCTCACATGCAGATTCATTAGATCCTGTTTTATCTAAATGTCTGTCTTTAGCTTCTGAAACCTAGAGAACTCATAGTAATGCATGCTGGGATTGCTTTGTGACCAGCTCTTTACGCAAAAAATTCTAATAAAAAAAAAAGAAAAAGGAAAAAAATTGTTTTTTTATTAAATAAAATGTTTTATGAACATTATATAAATATTTACTTGTTTATTTATTTGGGTAAAACATTAAACATAATTGTTAAAAAAACAATTGTAAAAAAAATAAATAAAAAAATTAAAAAAGGGAAAAAAATCATACATATATATATTTGTATATATAAAATATATTTTATGAACATTATATAAATATTTACTTGTTTATTTATTTGGGTGAAACATGAAACATAATTGTTAAAAAAACAATTATAAAAAAAAAATAACAATAATAATAAACAAAAATTAAAAAAGGGAAAAAATCATACATATATATATTTTTATATATAAAATATATTTTATGAACATTATATAAATATTTACTTGTTTATTTATTTGGGTATAACATGAAACTGGAATTATATATATAAAAAAAAAGAACATGAAATAATGACATGTAACTCTCAGTGGGTTTGGGAGCAGAGAGCCGCGTGATTGGCTGTGTGATTGGCCGAGCCGGGCTGTGATTGGTTGATTAGACTCACGGCGAGTGGATCGGCTGTGAAAGCGGCGACACTATTCCTCATCTCGTTCTCACTGCCCCGCAGAGGAATCAGAGACACGTTACCGAAGCGAGCGTCCAGCGGCGCAGAGCGACTCGTCGCACGAGACTTCAACCACTCGGCCGGCCAAACACGACCCCCGTTCTGACCGAGAGAGAGCGAGAGAGAGAGAGAGAGAGAGAGAGACAGAGAGGGAGAGAGAGAGAGATAAATACATGCTTCAGCAGGATCTCCAGCACTACCGAACGCTGGTGTGATGGTCTCAGACTCACCTGTATGCTCATGAACGTAGCAAACCACTCCCTCATTTCATTCTGTGTGTCACAGCAGAGACACCTGACACACAAACACAGCAAAACGTCAATGTCACACCATATGAGTCTGTGTGTGTGTGTGTGTGTGTGTTCTCACCACTGCTGTCTCTCCTGCTTCTCCTGTTTCTCACTCTCATAGATGACTGTGAGACCCCAGCTACAGACAGACAGAGATATTAAAGGGTTATGTAGATGCTCTTAAAGGAGGAGAAGCTCTGAATCTGGAGGACGTGTAAAGCTCCAGTGCAGCTGATGACACAAAGTCTTAAACAGTCTCTATATCTGACCTGATCTTTAATATGCTGTCTAGTTAGAAAGCTCACTAGGAGTTAGAACAGATGCGGATCTCACCATGTCGGCGGACGGAGCTTCTTTTTAATGCCATGATAGACTTTCAGACACTTGACGGGCCACTCTCTCTCGGCACGATTACTCTACAGAGACACAGAGAGAGAGAGAGAGAGAGAGAGAGAGATAAACCTACTGAAACACACACACACACACACACACACTCTAGAACCCAGAACTACAGGAAAACCTCCACCTGAGAACCCATTAATCCAGAGCAAGAGAGAGCAGCGGACACTAAACCTCTACCTACACACACACACACACACACACACACACACACACACACACACACACACTTGGACTGTTTCACATAAAGTGAATACATGACCACAGACGACCAAACCCTGAAGGAACGCGTCTTGGCTCACACACACACACTATCTGTACTCACACACTGCAGCTCTGGACTTTGCAGCTTTTGCAGATTCTGTGTACGAGAGTTTCACAGCAAAACATCAAGCATCTCGTCTGCTCTAACACACACACACACACACACACACACACACTAAGATCATAATCACTAACTCAAACCATAAATAAAATAATCATGAGAAACTGAAATAAAATAAAATACACAAAATAATTATTTCTTAGATCGTAGGCGAGGCAACATTTCTCAGACATTTGTAACTTGACCTTAAAATAGCTCAATCTAACACGGACAAAAATTTATTAAAAAATGATATAGTCATAAATAAATAAATTTAAATAAAAAACTATCACTACTATTTTAGTGTTTATTTATCGTTTAATGCCATATCTGCAGCAATGGCTAGCAATTTTTGTACATTAAATCATTCTTCTTTCAATAAATATGAATGACATTGAGTGACCAATTCAACACACATGATCTTCTTTCAAAGTTAACGATCAATTAATTAACTCCTTGATTTAGTACTGGGCTCACATCATACTGTTTATTATTTATGCATCCATTCCTTTACATGATTGAACTATAATAATAATAATAATAATAATTCATCGATACGGTCACACACCGACATGTTACAAGCACAAATTCAGTTTAAGATATATAACCCGGATTGCAGCCAGAGGTCAGGGAGAGGTCAAAGAGGTCATTCACATTCTGAGGGTCAGAGATGCTGGACAATGACTATGTTAGTAAAGTCACTTTCGGGGATCCATACCAAATGATTAAACACACACACACACACACACACACTCGTACCCGGACTTCTTTATAGAGTCTGAGCGAGGTGTTGGTCAGGATGAAGTATCGGTCATTGAAGCTCCCCGTGCTCAACCCCAGCAGACTCCTCTCCTCTCTGAACTTCATCATACCGTGTTTGGACACCTCCACTTTACTGGCTGGACCACACACACACACACACACACACACACAGAGAGAGAGAGAGAGAGAGAGACATGAAATATTCTCACAAGTCTTACAAAATAATTGACTGATTTAAAACACTATAAATCAAAACGCCTAACAAATAACATTACAGCAGATATCAGTCTTTGAATATTGTTGAGGTGAATGTTGGAGTCAAACAGATTACCCCTCTTACATTTAGTGGCATTAAAACATGTTAATGTCTCCAAACCGAAGCTCAGGATCTTACCCAGATACACCAGCATGGCCTCCATGGAGAAGTGCTTCTTGACCAGCAGGTGACTGTCAGTGCCCAGGGAATGAAAGATGGGCAGCACTTTCTCCTGATAGTGCAGCGGCCGCTCTGTCTCACACACACACACACACCTGTGAGCCGCTGTGTTACTGTGACCCGTGCATGATGGGTAACCAGTGCTCCGTCACTCACCCATCTCCTCTTTCTCGTTCACCTCGAAGCAGCACCAGTAGTCCTTCTCCTTTACGCTGATTTTCCGTCTGTCCAGGATCTCGAAGGTCAGTTCTGCGGCCGTCATCGTGGCGGGAATCTGGAGATCACACGTCAACATTTATGTATTTGTGCAGTGACACAACGCTCAGCTGTAGTCTTGCACATGTAAAGCAGGATTATTGACACGTTTCATTGATTTCATGTGTGATGCTGTTCAGATATTGAGCTTCAGGTACAAAAGGTCAGACGCACCTTCACATGCTGTTCAGCGGTGTCCTTCTTCTCCTCCAGGTAAACCGTGCAGATGAAATCACCACTGCCCTAAACACACACACACACACACACACACAAACACAGTCATTCAGAAGCAGCAGTGATGCATGAGTTCGTAAACAGGACAGTAATCGTAGCTCGTACCGTTCCTGCTTTAGGCGTGAGGTTGTCTCTGAGCTTTATGATGTATGTGATCTCATCTAACTGCTTCTTCAGCTGCAGCTCGTTCACCTGCAACACACACACACACACACACACACCTGTCAGTAATGTGTCTTACCCTCATCTCACAGACAGATGGCGCTAGTGACTGCACGCATCTAGTGCTGAACATATGAGAGATTTTATCAGCTCAAACTCTGTGTGCACTTAATATAACCTTACTTTAAAAAGGAAACATAGCAAGACTTCTTCTAAACGCATGCAAACATACGTACATCGAATATAGTGACGTAGTGTTGGATGAGATCCTCGATGACCCGTCCGGCGCTGTAGTCCTTCCCGTCCGCCTGGAAGAGAGTCGGGCCGAACACGATGGCCAGATTGTGAAGATTCATCTGATTGAGATCCGCAAACCGCTGGACGCTGCACACACACACACACACACACACACACATCAGTTCAACACTTCTCTGAAAGGAGAGCTATGAGGAAGTGCTCTCTGAGAAAGAGGAAGAGTGTGGCTCTCACCAGTATAAATGATTAACTAGCGCTCGTAGTGTGGCCTGGTTGACTCGGGGAAGATTACTGAACAGAAGACGATACTGACAGATACGACTGCTCTCGTCTGTGAAAGCTGAACACACACACACACACACACACTTCAGAAACTTGAAAAATAAAGTCAATAAAAAAACTATTGTCTTACTATAACTTATCCACTTCTGAAAATATGGTGATATCTATTAGTTACACTTTTTAGTCTTAATAATAATATCATAATATTCCGGTGTTGTTAACCTGTAGCGCTGAGCCAGCTGTGTGCATCCAGACCAAACAATCCCTCCTCGATGTCTCTGAAGAAGCGCTTGAGGACATTAGAGACATCATCCACCTGATGTTCCCCTTCCTTCAGCCAAACACACCGGGCGTCGCGTCTGAACTCCTCCAGCAGGGCGGCGATCTTACTGTTCACGCCACTCTTACGGTAGATTCCCTCCGAGGTCAGACCTGCAGGACACACAACACACACACACACACACACACAACACCAATCAGAATCAAGCAGAAAGAAGTGGGTCAGAAAGAGTGCGGTTGATAAATAATTACCGTATTGAGTGGTGAAGTGAATGCAGCGCTCCACGATCACAGGAATATCGGCCTCCGTCAGCTGCTGCTGACTCAGTGTGTCTCCAGAACTCCCAGCAGCCCTCTGGATGGCAGCCGCCCAGCCCTGGAAGTCCAGCTTCCTCTCGCCCTCGATGTACAGCGTCCTGCGGGGAGACGTCCAGTTAGTCAGCATCCGCCCGCCGTCACACACACACACACACACACACACACACACAGACAGACACACACACACACACAGACACACACAGACACACACAGACACACACACACGCACACACACAGACACACACAGACACACACACACACACACACGAGACTTAACCTCGACCTACTCACCTGCCTCGTTCCACCAGGACCAGAACCTCATTCTCCGACTGGATCGCTGCACACACACACACACACACACACACACACACACACACGCTCAGTTTAGATTCAGAACACCACATCACAAACTTCACAGCAGGGTCAATAATGAACTTTTCCATTAAAGGCCAATATTTGATTTCCAGGAGCATTTGTAAATTCATTAAGACAATTTTTGCATATTTTTTAAATTAAGTGCTTCTT
>NC_068385.1:9215077-9240077 GCF_023724105.1 Carassius gibelio
GTCGTAAGGCTGTATTCAATAATAATATACTTCGTGATAATTCCTCATGATTGGTCGTTACCTGCGCATCGCTTGCAGAAAACCACGCACAGGTTGATGGCGGCCCACTCAGGTTTGGCAGCGCTGCAGTCAGCACACATCTGATTGGACGGCTCCGCCCAGATCCGCTCAGCCACTTCGTAATTGGACAAGGCCTCAGCGATGGAGTTACGCATGGCCTCCACCCACTGATCCTTCAGCTGATCCGTATCTGCGACGAAACTACACACACACAGGCTTTTAAACACCTCTTAAAGACCAAGTAAAGAACATGGAAGGGCTCACAAAGAAATGTAACAAATTGTAATGAGTTTATGATAAAAACAGAACAAATTTCTTCCGTTGCGGTCAGGAGAAATATATTTTTAAAGGGAAAATACGATTATTTTTCTGACTCCTTTGGCAGATATTTGTTCTGGTTTTAATTATAAACTAATTTTATTTTTATTTTATTTTTTTTCAGAATGTTTTTTTAAATGTATCTTGATTTAATTAGATATTTGTACTGGAAAACAAGACAGAAATTTTTTTTACAGTACATGAAACATTTAATACCTTGACTTTCTGCTCTTAAAAGTAAATTATAACTTCGTAAGACCAAGAGAAACTCTAGAATTAATTAATATTTTGAATGAACTTTTATTTTTATATTTACAGTTCAATTTAATTGTAATTAAGTTTTAATAATTTTATTATGTTTTTTATTCCATTTTCAGGTTTAGTTTTGGTTATTTTAGTGACATATTTATATAAATTCACTTCTAATTGCAGTTTTTTTGTCTCGGTTTTTAATACTCGTGTTACATCTAATTCAAATGTTGTACTTGCAGGTTTTTGTGAATAAGCTTCGCTGGGTTTTGAACTAAAATACAAACTAATGCATTTCACACACATCTGACCTTCAGATTCACTGAGCAGCACAAGAGAGAGGAAAACACACAGCAGACGAGTCAAATATACAAAACCACAACAGATGTGAGACGGAGCCAGAACACACACACACACACACACACACACACTTGATTTGGAGGAAGAGAGCAGAAAAAGTGAATGAATGCATGATGGACGGAAAGTAATCTTGAACGTAAACGTGAATGAACACATGAAAGTCTCACCTGAATATACGATACGGTGTGGTCAGATCGAACGCTCTCCGATCCACTTCCTTCACATTACCAACATTCATATCAATCGAGGTGATGCCGATCCCCAGACGATAATCCTGCACACACACACACACACGTGCACATTCCTATACATTACAATGTTTATCACATTAGACTAGCATTCCTAATCTAGAATGCATTCACATACACACAAATGCAGTTTTAAATAATGTAATATAACACTGATTAATACAATTACTATTACACTATTGTATATTCTGCATCTGTATATACGGGCGTCACTTAGGGTCATGCTTCACTCTTACCACACACACACACACACACACACGAGCAAACGTCGGCCACATCATTCAGTGACAGGAAATGACAAGCAGCAGCTTCTAATTCGTCGCTAACATTGAAGTTTACAGAGATAAAACAACACAAGTATGTTAATGTTAACTGAAATTAAATAAAAACAGATCTTATTCCAGCCAAGGAAACATTTCCAATTGTCATGTAGTTTAACTATATATATACACAAATAAATTCACTTAATGCGCTGATTCACAGAAATGAATGTTACACACGCTGATGCGGCCGGCGTTCTGGTGCTATAATAAGTATTTTTACACTGCTGAAGTCTGTATTGAGGTCAGTAGTGTGACTAGAGTCAGAGTTATTGATTGACAGTTCACCTCAGTGTTCTTGTAGAGGAAGACTTTATCTGCACACACCACGGTGTAGAGTTTGGAGCGCAGGCCGCGCAGCTCCAGGTAACCCTTCATCTCGGAGCTCACGCAGGGGTTAAAGGTCACGTCCAGACTGGTGCGAGCGTGGGAGACCCCCACACAGCTCTTCAACACCGACACCCACTCGCTCCGCTCCACTGACACACACACACACACACACACACACACACGTGTTATTACAGTAATGTTAAAACGGACAGCTCTGTATCATACTGTAATGTTGAATGGCAAGTCAATGGTTAAATATTAGGAAAAAACTCATTAATAGAGACATCAGTAGTTTAGTGTCAGTGATGCTCGCCATCAGTCATAAACAAACAATTATTAAAAATATACTGTTTTTAGGCTATTATATTTATTTATGTTACAATCAATGTTATATCTACATTGATTTCAAGATAGAATGTGAAATTATTGCAATATAAAAGAACACTTAATTATTTAAATTAATTAATATTTTAATCAGTGGTCAGCACTAGTGAGACACACACGTAAATATGTAAAAAAAATTAAAAAAAATTGTAAAAAAGTTCAGCAGATGGCGCTAAACTGCAGCCGTTACCCTTTAAACCTGTAAATAAAGCAGCTGTTACTTTCTAAATAATTTTAATAACCATTCAGATTTGTGTTTTCCCTATGGTGTTTATTACAGTGCCAACTACTGAAATATTTAGACTTAGACTATTTATCTTCAAACATTCATTTTTTATTTATTTTTTAATCTGGACTACGAGTGCCCTAGATATCGTTTGAAAGTGATCTTTTATTTTTCATTCACACATTACATTATGGCTTCATTAGTTAACATACACTGCCAATGAAAACATTAGTTGCAAACATTAGCTGTGTTATTTAATGAGCTAACAGGAACTAAAGACTTGTTATTAATAACTTCTATAGTAAATGTAGCTATTGCTCATTGTTTAGCTGTGCACTTATTGAATGAGCACCATGAGACGTCCGAACTGATTGATATATTTTATGCATTGCACTGTATTTTAGGCAAAATCATTTTCTATTTTTAAACTGTCTTAAATTCATTTTAAGTCAATTTTTAAATCATTTTCAAGTTCTTAAATTGCTTGTTTTATTTTTGTGATTATTTTTCTTCATGACTTTTTTTTTTTTACTTTCTTTTTGAATTACCATTGTGAAACGTGCTGTAAATAAACTTGCCTTGCCTTGAATGTAAATGCATTAACTAAGGTTAATTAATGAGCTCTTATTGTAAAGTGATACCTAGTGGGCTTTATAGTTCTTCTGCACTTTAATGTAATTTTTTCTGTATTGCTTTATTGTTTTAAATGTTTAGTTATTTCTGTTATAAGAAAAGTTATTTAACCTGTTATACTGTATTATGACCACTTTTTTAAAACAAAATTTCAATACCGTGATAATACTGTATATTATACTGTATTATATAATACTGTATACTGTTTATAATAAACATTTAAAATAAAATAATCATAATAATTACAAAAGAACTAACAAAATAAACACTTGTACATTAAATATTGTTTGTATTATATTATTTATAAATTATATTTTAAATATAGGCTATTATTTAAAAATAAAAATGTAATAAAATTAAATATATTATTTATTACTTTTTTATAAATTAAATAAATTAATAATTATAATAAAAAATAACAAAAAATGTTTTTAAGTAAAATAAAGAAAGAAAATGTGATTTTATTTGTTTTTTTGTTTTTTTATTCTTATTTATTTGTTTGTGCTGAACAGTGTGTTTTCTGCATGTGTATTTGTGTTGTGAGGTCAGACGTTCACATTAGCTTTAGCTTCACCAGACCACAAAACCTCACTGATCATCAGTGTGTCTCTCATTTGCTTTAAACACACACACACACACACACACACAGTCTGTACACTCACAGTCGCTCTCGGCCCGAAACAGGAAAGTGCGATTGTGCGTCACCACTTCAAACTTCTGCTCTCCAACGTTGACCACACTGGTGATGGACAGCGTTGGGATGATCCTCTTCGAGTAGACGTCCTGCACACACACACACACACACACACACACACACAGAGGCGTGTAATCGACACATCAGCAGCGGATGTTAAAGGAAACGTGTGGTGAGACGCATTCGTTCAGCACTGATGAACATCAGGTCTTTTTTCACATGCCACAGAGAGTGTGACTGTACAAACGTGACTTTAACCCTTTCACCAATCAGAATCACCTTCTCAGTGTCGAAGTATCTCAGGTATTCAGCGTCCAGTTTGACCCAGCGGTGCTGGTAGATCAGAGACCTGCACACACACACGCACACACACACACACGCGCACACACACACACACACACACACACACACACACACACACACACACACACACACACACACACACACACACACACACACACACACATCTGTCAGCAGATGTTAATCTCCATCAACAGAATTTGTAGAATCACATTTATTACCACAATAAATAATTCTATTTCATTTATAAAGAAGCTTTACAAAAGATAATCGTTTTTTTACTTTTGTGATTTCACATGCAGATAAATACATTTCTCATCCTTTAGATTAAATGATTATTCATGTGAACATTCAATGAAACTGTGAACACGAAAAAATAATAATAATAATAAATAATAAATATCATAATTAAAAATGAGTCCATCGTAAGGAAAAGCTCAGGTATAAACACAGAAACTGTAGCTTCAGATTTCTCCTTTTTGCTTATACCCCAAATTATTCTACATTTAGAAACATCTTTATTTTTGGCATTGACATCTCACAGCTTTTTTGCTGGTCTGTATTTAATAAATATTAAATAAATATTTTAATAAATTATACAAATATGGGTTTAGCTAACAGAATCGCTGCTGTTCTGAATCTGGAAGACCAAATCAAAATCAATATTTAGAAATAAAATAGATTTGTCTAATAGTCTCAGATAAGTGATAAATACTTATGGCTGGGAATTCTGATTCAGTGAATCAGTTCGTTCAAATGAATCACTTAAAGAACCGGTTCAAAAGTTTAAAGCCTGTAGTGTTCTAAAGTCGGTGTGAAATCAAAACCCAAACGCACCCCTGAGGAGGATTCTTGTACAGCCAGCCCATTTTAATGATGGGGACGCTGGTGGAGGCGGGGTCTTCCCGAGGGGGCGGAGCACTGACATGACCTGTGTTCGGCAGGTAGATGCTGTTCTGAGAGCCAGAGATCGAACCGAAATCTTCGATCCATGAACTCCGTCTGATAGAGAGAGAGAGAGAGAGAGAGAGAGAGAGAGAGAGAGAGAGAGAGAGAGAGAGAGAGAGAGTTAGTGTTACATTATCAGATTTCAACATGACATGAATTTCTCGACATGAAACTAACTGTACAATAACAATTCGGGAACGTACACATCTGTGTAATCAGCAGAACAATAAAAGCCACTCACTTCTCGGACACTGATTCGTAACAGTTGGTGTCGTCCTCCAGCAGCTCGTCGTCGCTGCACAGGCTGCTGTAACGGGCTTTCCTTGCCTTGGGAACCACCAAGGACATCTATTGGAGGAGAGAGCTGTCAATCACACTGCGTCTGATCCTAGTGAACAGTTGTGATGTGTTGGGAATAAAAGGCTCTGGACGCACCTTGCTGGCCATGTCTATGAGTTTAGCGTCTCCGCTGGGCTCGCACTCGTCATATTCAGCTGAACTTTCATCCGAATCCAACTCTGCAGGAAGTCATGATGCACAGAAAGAGGGAAAACAGTGAGAGATACAGAGAAACAGATCCATTTCAACATTTTTGTATCCCACAATGCAATGCGAGAGACTCGACCTTACAAATGCTGGAGGAACTGGAAGAAAAATCTGATTTTTTAACATCTTATCGACTCGTTATTTGATAAAACTGTCAATAATAAGACGCTTTTATACTAAATTGGGTTAAAAAGACAAAAATTCCATATTAAGACCAAATGTAGCTGTATTTTTCTTTAAAAGAAAAAGAGGCATAGTCAGCCAATTACACACACACACACAGCATTACATGCAGACACATGCCAGACACACACAGACACGCAGTAACAGGCGCGCACACACACACACACACACACACACAGCTGAAAACTGGTCTGACGAGACTGCAGCTCAGGTGGTTTACACAGAGAAACTCGTCGAGAACAATGATAATAAATCGTGAGTAATGACCTTCTGGCTCCGACTGCACTTAATCATTGCGGCAATCAGGAGGTGGTTTCTGGGCGGTTTCTAGGGTGTTCTGGGTGTTTGCAGGATGTTGTTACAGTGTTCTCAGCGTCGCTGACCACTCACAAAGTGTTATAGATGTTATCAGTAACTGACCAGAGCAAACCTTTATTCACCGTGAGGAGCACTCTTTATGATGCGCTTTATTGGACTTCTTTTGGACTTTGAAAACCCCTGCTCTAGGAAGCCCCTCCCCCTGATTGGAAGCCCCGCCCCCTGATTCCTAAGCTGTCAATCATGTTCACAGATAAGATGCAAACTAAAGCCTACTGCCTACTTAAAAAAGTGGAACAAGCTCTTTGAAATGTCAACTTCTTGTTTCAGCAAAACATGAAAGAAACCAGCACCTGTCCCAAACACACATCACGCTCTTGAACCGGTGATTATTATGGTTTTGTTAGTTTAATGTGAGCGTCTGCTGAGGAGGTTAAAGTCATGTCACTTTCTTGCTCTACTCACGGTTTCTGACGTCTCTCTCTGAGCTCTCCTTCTCCGCCGAGGGTCTGGTCTTTCGCGGCGGGACGTCTGGGACTCGATCCGTGTCGAAGGGGTCATCTGCAGGAGAGCTGGAGGAACAGACAGAGCAAGCTTCATCATTACTCGGCTCCATTCTGACGCTGACGGTGTGTGTGTGTGTGTGTGTGTGTGAGGTGTGTGTCGTGGTACATCTGTGAGTTCAGGAGCACCTCACACAACAGGTTTCATGAGAGCAGATAGTGATCATCTAACACACCTGTACAGGTGAAGTCAACATAAAACTGTCATGGACCTCATGTTTCTGCTCTTACTGCACATGATCACAAACAATTATGTGTGACCATTACATCATATCCATACAATCAGTCAAACATTTGGAAAAAGAGAAAAAAAAAAAGTATAAAAAATAGTATAATATTATTCTAATGTAAAACATCTGTTTTCTGTGTGAATCTGTGTTAAAGTGTAATTTATTTCTGTGATGCTCCGCTGTATTTCCAGCATCATTCCTCCAGTCTTCAGTGTCACATGATCTTCAGAAATCAGAATAATATGATGATTTACTGCTCAAGAAACATTTCTGATTATTATCAGTGTTGAACACAGTTGTGCTGCTCAATATTTCTGTGGAAACTGTGATGCGTTATATTTTTCAGGATTTACAGATGAACAGAAAGTTCAGAAGAACAGCATTAGTTTAGAAATATAAATATTTTATAAATGTCTTTACGGTCACCTTTAATAAATGTAATGCATCCTTGATGAATAAAAGTATTCATTTATTTTTTTATAAATCTAATTTTTGGATGATAACGTACCACAACTTCAACAAAAATATGTGACACTGAAGATATATATATATATATATATATAAGTAACGATGATGAAATTCCAGCTTTGATCACAGAAATAAATTAAATTTGAACAGAGATTGACATAGAAAACAGCTATTTGAAATTCTAATAATATTTCACTATTTTGATTGTATTTGTGATCAAATAAAGGAGCAGAAGAGCCTTGGCCAGTAGTATAACTGTACAGTATAAATTCTGAACACAACAGACAGTATAAGGCAACATTCTGACATTCACCCTACTTTAACACAGACTACAGGAATTCACAGGTTTATTTCAGTGCTTGAACAGCGTTTGTGAAACATTTATCAGACTAGAAACACATTTCCTCGTGTGTGTGAGAGATCAGGCCCATGTGGACGGTCAAACAATGCTGCTTCCTGTGACCAGCAGAACAACTGACCATCAGTCCTAAAACACAAAAGAGCTGCTAAATACTGCCTTCTGAATGAAGCCTTCACTAGCGCTCACACACACACACACAACATCAGTGTTAAACTCCTACTTTGCCTCCGACTCAAACGCTGGAAAGTGAAATATCACCATTTATTGACCAATGGCTAACAATGGAAACCAGGATGGTCCATCAACTACAAACATCTGCTTTCGTCCGATCATTTCTCCAATGCAGCGATGCATCTCAAGCAGGTGATAACAAGCATGAGATGTGCTAATAATGCACGGTTTGATATAAAAATAAAGACTATGATCCACGCACGCATACAAACACATTTATAGAGCACAGACTGACTGAGATGACTGCAGTTTCACCCGTTCACCTGTGATTGTGAAACCCCAGCGTTCTGACTGCGTTGGCTGTCTTTAACCCAAACCTGTATCAATCAACCCATACTACTAGCAGATTCGACAGATTCAAGCAGATCCTCATCCCAAAGGAGCCAATCAAGAGAGAAACGCAGGAACAATACGAATACAAACCACCAGAAAGACGAAGCTGTGGTTTTACAGTGCAGAGCATCAGCTTATAAATACAGCTGTGATGCCATCGGAAACGAAAGTGAGTGTCTGAAGGACTCGAGAAACTAGTCAATACTGCAGAGAGAGTGCACTTCCACAAGTGATGCTTCAGAAACACAGTTAAAACTGCACAACATCCCTGCACTGAGACTCACATTTACAGCAAACACACGCCAGAGTAAGACAACAGCACTGAACACACAGACTGAAAGGATTGTTTAAAACACACACTTCCACTTACCTGCTCAAACACGTCAAACAAGGCCATTAGAGACTGAAGAGTGACTGAAACCCCATCAAACACACTGATGAAGCTCAGGAGGAGAGAGAGATGAGCGAAAGCTGTCCGCTAAACAAGTGTGAAAGAAACCGAGCTGGAGAACCCCGTCGAGAACGAGACCCAAACCAGTCACTCAGAAGTCAGGCGGAAGTGGAAAACTGTGCGGAGACCTTCAGACAAAACAAAGAGCTTCCTGAAATCTGCCTCCTGTTCACAAACGCTCGACTGAACCCAGTGATCTGCTTCAGCACTACAACAACAGCCAAACTACACCTATCTGCTTTTGTGCACTGTGTAGCAAACATTTTTTTTATATTAAATAAACTATATTTATTTATAATATTATTACAAATTTTGATTAATAAAAAAAATCATGCAAGCATTTATTTAATTGCACTCTAAAATATTTTTCTTCAAAATTATCATTATTGTAATGAAAGAAGTCATTAAGTGTAATGTGGAAAATATTATAATAATATAAAAAATAATTATTACAACCTTTAATAGTAATTTAAAAATATATTTTACATTAAAAATACATCAAAATAAAAAAACTATTATATAATTATAATAGTAATTATAAATATATATTATTATTATTATTATATTTGTATAATTCTTATAATATGCATAATTCTTATTATAAATAATGAATTGTATTTTTTTAAATTATTTTATTTTATATAAACACATCACAGTATAATCAGAATGATAATCTACAAACAAACTCAAAAGTAAAGTGTACAGATGCGTTATTGCATTGAGAATATTATCATTATTACTTTTTGGCAATAAATCTGATAACCATGAATTCACATGCTGACAGTAAACTATCTTTCTGGAAGATCACTAAAACTCAATTCAAGATGCTTGTGTGTGTGTGTGTGTGTGTGCGCGTGTGGAGGCGACAGCGTCATGCACAGCATTGTGGGTCACTTTTGGTTTGAGTAAAGGACACAGTTTGATCAGAGGAGATCTGCTGACATCTAGTGCTCACATGCAGAACTTCTACAGATCACAGCAAGCACTAAAGACTTTTATACGAAATTATAAAATGTAGAAATCATTCAAATTAACACTTATTCAATTGTATTTTCTAGAAGGTTTTCCGATATAATCGGCTGCACCTGTCTGTTCACCAGAGGGCAGTGTCCAGCTGTGACTCATGCTGTGGTCAGTTTGACCCGTGTGACGGTCAGCAGGCCTCGTGACTCCGTGACCTCGAGTCAGCGCACAGGAAACACAAACACCACGGTTTGTGCAAGAGCATTGTGTAAAAGCATTGAGTCATGAATGTTCGCTGTGTTTTACAATAACACAATGTGCTTAGTATGCATGGGACACCCGGACGATCAGCTCAAATGTGCAGTGAGGTGATGTATCCCACAATGCAATGCACTTAACTTCCCCTTCCATTTCTAGCGTGACGAGTGATCAAAGAGCAACGTTGCTTTTCTCATTTATTTAACCAATAGAGATGTTTAAGAAGTCTTGAACAAAGAAACACAAAGTATAACATTTTGATAAATGTATGCAGAATATTACATATTCGTTATATTATTATCTTCCTTATTTAATATTTGAATAAATGTCATTAAAACAAGGTTTTATTATAGCTACAATTTAAATATTTGTATTTCGTTAAAAAAGATGCAATAGATGTATATTTTAAATGATTGTATTAGTACTATCAAATGATTAATACAAGTTTTTTACAGAGTGTATACTGTGTATATTTATTATTTATATATAAATACAAACACATGCATGTATATATTTAAGAAAAATGTTGTTTATATATTAAATATATTTATATACAATATTAAATATAATAATATAAATATATAAACATGTAAATATTTTCAAAATATAAATTGTGAATATTTTTATATACATAATAAATATAGAAAGTACACACTCATATATTATGTAAACAAAAACTTATTTTGGATGCGATTAATCGTGATTAATCATTTGACAGCACTAGATTGTATATAAAATTAAAATGTTCAATGTTGTCACAAATATTCACAGAAAAAAAGCTACATTTATTTATAAAGTATTAATAGTTACTTTTTTTAAGTTAATGGTTTAAATGATTAAAATCGGCTATATGAAAACAGAAATAAATTCAGCATGCGTACTGTGTGCACTATGTAGTACACATACTAAACACTGCAGCTGTAGTAAATACAGTACACTACACCAGACAGATAAAGTGTGTCCTGTACCTGAATGTGGGCGGGCTTCCTGATGACGTGCTCATGGGACTCACAGTCGTGCTGCAGGAGACCCGGGGAGGTGGAACGGGGGGCATGTACGGGACATCTCTGGGCTCTCTAGACACGCCCACCGTGTAGCTCTTAGGAGGAAGAGGAGGAATCCCCGCTTCTCCCTGAGCGGGAGACGAACACTGTTCATACAGGTGGAAGCACTCCGATGAGGAGGAGGATGAAGATGGAGACACAGGAGACGGTTTCCTCTCGCTCGTCTGGAGCTGCTGCGCCGGCCCTTTAAGAGACAGGTGTTCTGGGCGTGGCCTCGGAGTTGGGATGGGCTTGGATCGGCCGGCAGGTGTGGGCGTTTCCTTTTGTTCGGGGATGCTGATAGGCTCAGGAGCGCTCGCCATTGTTACCGACCCGGGCGTGAAGGGAACGGGGGGTCGATTGGGCATGACCCGAGGTGGGATGGGAGGTCGACGTCTACCTGCGTCGCTGTTTTCCGTCGTCCCCTCGTCTGCAGTCTTTCTGAATTTGGTTCTTTTTTGGGCGACGGGCCTCTCCTCCACACGCTCCTCGTCCTCCTCCATCCCCCCCGCCGAGGGGAGGAGCTTGTGCAGGCTGCCGAGGATACGCTTCCTGTGGCCGGGCAGAGCCACGCCCATCTGCTGCAGCTGGGCGGAGCTTAGATCATGACACTCCCACAGCGTTCCAAGCCCCGCCTCCTGGAAGACGGAGCAGTACTGGTCGAGCCGCAGGGCGTTCAGCCACTCAGCCACAGACAGGGAACTCTCCGGCCGGATGAAGGACATGACCGGAACGCCGCCAGATCCTCGCGAATGCTGCAGGACTTCTTTTCTACGCAACGAGGTCAGGGAACCATCGCCGGAAACGGAACGTCTATAAGGAGAGAGAGAGAGAGAGAGAGAGAGAGAGAGATCAGAATTTATAAAGACTTCACTACATATTCAGCATTTACTGTACAACACCAGAGTGTCTCCATCTCTGGCCGAAACTGAACCTAAGGCATGAAACTCGCTGTCACTGTTCCTCATATTTACATCACATGTGGGAGAGAGAAACAGAGCTCCTGGAGAAGAAGAACTTCAAACTTCTTTCTGTAGATAGATTTATCATGGTTTCACTGAGTGTCTAATGTTTGAACATTCTTATATGCTTGAACTGTTTTATATCTAGAGATTTTATTTTAGACAAGTCGGGATGATTTGAGAAGGTTTAATAATAATAATAATAAATAAAAAAAGGTAAAAAAAAAAAAAAATCATATATCTTCATTATGCTTCTCAAGTAAATGTGTCTTGATTTAAGGATGTTTAGTTATTTATTTTGTACTGGAAAAACAAAACAAAAATATGGAGGAAGATATTTAATATTATTATTTATTTTTATTTTATTTTATTGTTTTGTTTATTTTTATTTTATTTTTTGTTTATTAAATTTTATTTAATTTTATTTATTTTTATTTATTTATTTATTTATTTATTTTTTTTTATTCATGCAACATTTAATGCCATTACCAAATAAACTTCTCCTCCGACTTGGACCTTTTTACACATTTATTTGTGGAAGGGTAAATGCAGACTTTTTCAGACCCTGTAAAAGCTATTTTTAAATCCAATATGGCACCCCTCCTCACGTATTTATCTTACATTAAATATGACTTATTCTGCAGCGAAACACACTAATATCAATGCCCACATCACTACAACACCATCATTTCAGAAAAAGCTCATTTCCTGCATGCAACTTCCTGTTCCTGCACAGATAAGATTTAATTATTAGACCATGTCTTCATAAACATGATCTCTAAATGTTTGATGTTAGACTTCTGTGTTAATGATTATAATCGAATGAAGCTGTGCTGGAACGAGTGACCCGCTCATGCTCCTATCGCAGGACGAGCACTGGACTCCTCACCATCACAAAACACCATTCACACACACATGAAAACAGAAGCAGCTCATGCCCCCTCCAATGCTTTTCTGTTTAACAGCAGTTCCTCAAACGCTGTGATGATTAATTCATCATCTGTCAGGTATAGCACACGTTCACTGATGCTCTTTTACTCCAAACACTCGTTTAATGGTGCAACACTGAAATATTCACAGCAAGTTTGTGTCTGTTTATGCTACTCCTACTCACTTAAAAATGCTGAAACATGAAGCTAGTTCTGAGCTGTTGAATCACAATCAGGCATTTCAGAAAGCCTTTTGTAGGATCATCACATGACCGACTTCCAGATCAACAGACGTTTCATAAAACGGAGATTTACATGAAACACTCAAAAATTATTTTCAGCAAAAGGCACTTCCTTCTCCTTATGATATAATTAGCTGGCATCAGGAACTATAATAAGATCTTCAGCACATATCATACTGAACTCATCTGTTTGGGTGAAGCTCTGAGGGTCTTTACAGGTTTAATAATCACATTTATTCCAAAAATAATGATTAAAAGCAGTTCCAGCGACTCAAACTGGGTATCACACACATAAACAACAATCAAACTGTGTTTTAGTTGCTTCCTCATTTAAAAGTATAATTTTACCAGGAAGAGCATGTGTTAAATACAAACACTTTAAAGTGTGAAATGGGCTGGGTGTGTGTGAAGTGGGTAAAACAGCTTTTCAATGAGAGAAAATACAAAGACATGAAGAGATATTCTCTAACATTCAGTACACACACACACACACACACACAGGCGTGATGGTTTTCTACTGTACAGACTGTCGTGAGGTTGAGAACCACTGGTCTTAGCACATATCTGGAGTCCAGTCAAAAGTCCAGATATCACCGGATGACAGGTTTTGACCCTGTTAAACTGTGAAAGGGACTTCTCAACAATGAACAGGGTAATACACACTTTTGACAATAGGATATGCTGCTTTTAGCTATATGTTAAGCTATCACAATTAACAGCTAAAGCATTTGCAGGTCAAGACAAACATCTGCATCTTGCAGCACACATGCGGATCTCAATAAATGGGCCGGACGTGTCCGACTGGAAATGTTCTTCCAGAAGCCCAGAAAGATACACTGCACTGACAAAAGCTGCACACTTTGTGATTAAATTACATGTTTAATGGACAGTTCAAATAATTGTTCAGTTATCCACTGCTGCCATTAAAAGAAACAAATTAACACTACAACATAATTCATGCATATGAAAACTGTTTATAATAATCGTAAAAAAAAATCTAGTTGGTTGTGCTACGGCTGTTTCTAAACCTAGTGAGCTGCCTAGATAGACAGCATCTGAGCATCACTGAAAGAGAAAATGTCAGTATTTCATAGAGATTTGAGATTAAATAAACTGCTTAAGTATTGTAGACCTTGTAGTATTAACTTTCACATGCAGTTACACATTGTCGGTTAAAAACAAGAAACTCTCTGGTGAAAACATTGAGCTGATAGATTTTGAAATCCACACACAGCGACCGGTGGACAAATAAGTTAATTTCCATCCCTGACACATACACACACACACACACTCACTTAAACACGCACACGCTCAAACACACACACACACACTCACATATGCCTTCACACTCGCAATGTAGAGGGTTGCAAACATTCACAAACACACACACACACACACACATTCACACTCGCACACACTCACTCACTCACACACTTACACACACGCGTGCACACATATAACAGGTCTTAAATGTTGGCGTGGGATTACGGGAATTGCACATAATTCTACTGATTCCCACAGTTTCTGTGCTTGTAACGCGGGGAATTCCTGCAAATCGTTCAGTGTGAAAGACTCTCGGGAAGACTGAGGAGTGTATCGTTTACACCTGCTTCTGAATCTTACCATTTTAAACACTCAAGTGCTCGATTCAGTACTTGCGTGCTCTCTGTGAGACCTCTTTCTGTGAGCCCACACCCAAAACACACGCACATACAGCACATCTGAGAACACACGACTACAGGATTAAGTGGTGTTGCACCTCTTTGAGTGTAAACGACCAAATACATGCAAAATTATGTCAAAATGCCTGTCTTGATGAGTATTCACGTAAACAGTGGATTTCTACGAAACAGCAGAGTAACAACACTTGAAACAGTTAGATCCCTGCATGGAGTCTTAAAGAGACAGCAACCAAAATAAACCTGCTGCTTATTTATATACTGAAGACTAACCAGAGTTATTTTAAAATTAAACAGATGATTCCGTTTCTGTGGTATTACTGTACCTAAATATTACTTTTATAACTACCTGACAAACACAGCTAATTTCAGTTCCATTGTGTCACTGCTTGATATTTATCTATTCTTAGTTTATTACTGTCTTTTTTAGTTAAAATAAATCTCGATATTGTAACATTTTTTACGATATTCGATATATATATATCTCAATATGTTTGCATTGCATTTAAATTACATTTACATTTATTCATTTAGCAGACGCTTTTATCCAAAGCGACTTACAGATGAAGACAGTGGAAGCAATCAAAAACAACAAAAAGAGCAATGATATATAAGTGCTATAACAAGTCTCAGTTAGCTTAACACAGTACACGTAGCATGGGATTTTAACTAATATAATAAATAAAAAGAAAATAAGAATAGAATTTAAAAAAAAAGAATAGAGCAAGCTAGTTAGAGGTCCTTACACATACACAGACACATATATAATTGCATAATAAATTAAAAGAAAAATAGAATACAAAAAGATTAGAAAAGGTAGATTTTTTTAAGAATATAATTAGAATAGTGAGTGTTAAAGTTAGGTGGGGGTCAAATAAAGATGGAAGAGATGTGTTTTAAGCCGATTCTTGAAGATGGCTAAAGACTCAGCTGCTCGGATTGAGTTGGGGAGGTCATTCCACCAGAAGGGAACATTTAACTTAAAAGTCTGTAAAAGTGACTTTGTGCTTCTTTGGAATGGCACAATCAAGCGACGTTCACTTGCAGGACGCAAGCTTCTAGAGGCACATGAGTCTGAAGTAATGAATTTAAGTAAATGGGTGCAGAGCCAGTGGTAGTTTTGTAGGCAAACATCAATGCCTTGAATTTTATGAGAGCAGCTATTGGAAGCCAGTGCAAATTGATAAACAGAGGTGTGACGTGTATTCTTTTTGTCTCATTAAAAATGTATCTTGCTGCCGCGTTCTGGATTAATTGTAAAGGTTTGATAGAATTGGCTGGAAGACCTGCCACGAGAGCATTGCAATAGTCCAGCCTGGACAGAACAAGAGCTTGAACAAGGAGTTGTGCAGCATGATCCGAAAGAAAGGGCTTGATCTTCTTGATGTTGAATAAAGCAAATCTGCAGGATCGGACAGTTTTAGCAATGTGGTCTGAGAAAGTCAGCTGATCATCAATCATAACTCCAAGGCTTCTAGCTGTTTTTGAAGGAGTTATGGTTGATGTGCCTAGCTTGATGGTGAAATTGTGATGAAACGATGGGTTTGCTGGAATCACAAGCAGTTCTGTCTTGGCAAGGTTGAGTTGAAGGTGATGGTCCATCATCCAGGAAGAAATGTCTGTTAGACAAGCTGAGATGCGAATAGCTACCGTCGGATCATCAGGATGGAATGAGAGGTAGAGTTGAGTGTCATCAGCATAGCAGTGGTATGAAAAGCCATGTTTCTGAATGACAGAACCTAATGATGCCATGTAGACAGAGAAGAGAAGTGGTCCAAGAACTGAGCCCTGAGGCACCCCAGTAGTTAGATGTTGAGACTTGGACACCTCACCTTTCCAAGATACTTTGAAAGACCTATCTGATAGGTAAGACTCAAACCATTGAAGTGTAGTAGCTGAGGATCTGGTGGTTAACCGTGTCAAAAGCAGCGAACAGATCAAGCAGGATAAGTACAGAAGATTTGGATTCTGCTCTTGCCAGTCTTAGAGCTTCAACAACTGAGAGCAAGGCCGTCTCAGCTGAATGTCCACTTCTGAAGCCAGATTGGTTGCTGTCAAGGAGATTGTTGTGTGTGAGAAATGTAGAGACTTGGTTGAACACAGCTCGTTCAAGTGTTTTTGCAATGAAAGGAAGAAGGGAAACTGGTCTGTAGTTCTCTAAAAGAGATGGGTTGAGGTTGGGTTTCTTAAGTAGTGGAGTTATACGTGCCTGTCTAAATGATGAGGGAAAAACACCAGTGTGGAGGGAAGTGTTGATGATGTGAGTGAATGCAGGTATAACTTCAGGAAAAATGGCTTGAAGAAGATGAGATGGAATTGGATCAAGCGGGCAAGTAGTAGGGTGAAGAGAAAGAATGAGTTTTGAGACTTCTGCCTCAGAGAGTGAAGAGAAGGATGTAAATGAGTGTAAGTTTGCTGGTGATATGAGCTTGACGGATTGTGGTGTGGAAAATTGTGCACTAATGTGTTTAATTTTATTAATGAAAAATGTTGCAAAGTCGTCAGCTATTAGAGATGAAGCAGGAGGAGGAGGACAAAGAAGTGAGGAAAATGTTTTAAAAAGCATGCGAGAGTTAGATGAATTGTTAATTTTGTTATGGTAGTATGTCATTTTAGCAGTGGAGACATTAGCAGAGAAAGAAGAT
The DNA here is from genome assembly GCF_023724105.1 of Carassius gibelio. Classification (NCBI taxonomy): domain Eukaryota; kingdom Metazoa; phylum Chordata; class Actinopteri; order Cypriniformes; family Cyprinidae; genus Carassius; species Carassius gibelio. The sequence goes on from NC_068385.1 coordinate 9,232,553, forward strand.
AGGAGTGACTGATACACAATAAGTTCAGTAATATTTTTGGACTTGCGCCACACCCTTTCAGAAGCTCTAAGCTTAGAACGGTGTTCACATATAACATCAGATAACCAAGGGGCAGAAGACTGTTACGGGCTGGCCTGGAAGATAAGGGGCAAACAGTGTCTAAACAAGATGTAAGAGTGTAATTTTTTTATTTAAATAATAAAAAAAACATGATTTTCTTTTGCCCATTAAAAAAAACAACAACAAAAACAATTTAGATTAAACAGGTAATTTAAGCTGTTAAAATAAATCTAGACCAAGTGATCACTTAGTGCTTTTTATAAAATGACCACATGTAGGCCTATATGTCACTGAAGCAGTCCAAAACAAGTACAGAAAGTGCATTATGTCAACACGAGTCTAAGAACACAAGTCTGTCAACTGTCTGCGGTTTTAAGAGAAGCTCTGTGGCATGAAACTATGTTCCCATTGACACTAAAAACCCTCTCAGATGGGGAGCTAGTTGCTGAAGCACATAGAGATTTCTAATATATATAAATATATATATATAAATGTATACCAAAGTCTTTTGCACACACTCTGTCAATATTATGAAATTGAATAATAGTAATTTCAAATGACCATAGTCTATGTTTCTCTATTCAAATATCAGCGGTCGAGTAAGTGCATTTATTCAGCGATCACAATCGCAAACAATACAGTCGAGATCTCAAGACAGAACACAGAACCGACTGTACAACGCTTTCATTAGATGCTAAACTCCAGTTTGTTAGTGTTTTCAGATCAACAAGAACAAGATCCTCTCCACATTCTCTTTTTCCGCAATATTTTGAAAGAATATCGCAGTAGCGCTGCATCTTAGGGCTACGCCGATCACGGTCGGCCGATCGTTAAAGCGCATCTCGTCAGTAAAGCCGGTTCTCTAATCAGCAGTAAATTCCCTCAGGTGTGTGATTTCACACAGAGCAGCTGTTAACTGAGAATATGCGCAAATCCACGTTCATTTTCAGCGTTTATTTGCGCATCTTCTCTATATATTAAAAAAAAAGACAAATATCGGCCCGATATATCGGTGGACCTCTACACAGCAACACCATGAACATGAAAACACATGAATCGGATCCAAAGCGTCCCAAACCTCCCGTGAGACTGTGAGCACTGCATCAGAGAACAGCGAGTGTGGATGAGTCAGATTTGCTGAATCTGTATAGTTTACTTTTAACAGGAAAACCACGAGGAACACAAGACTGAAGCTGCCACTGAACATCCATCTGAACTCTGCTTCACACGACAAGTAACTTTAAAGGTCATAAAAAGTCTTAAATATCTTATTCTTAAAATGCTAATTAAGACATTTGTTCTCCCATATATAACTAATGTTCATATTAATATGGCTTTTCATTATCTTATATTTCATAAAACTATATTCTGTATTCTAATAAATTGAATAGTTTTGCTTGTAAATGTCTGATTGCATGGCTTTATTCAGGAAAGCTGTCCCCTGTGTGGTTCACTTGTATTGAACTCGTTTCTGAACAGGTGTTCTCTTTCTAAACTCTCTTCTCATATCTGCCAGAGGGAAAGTGTTAGTGAGAAGCAGTTAGTGAGAAGTGAAACAAGCGGCATGTTTGGGATTGTGAGCTCACGTTAGTGCTGAAGCTCTCAAATCCTCACTAAAGCTGACACACACACACACACACACACTTACGACTCAGTCTCACCCCCCATGCATCTGACTGATCATCATGTTTGTGCAGCTCATGACCTTTGACCTCTGAGTGTCAAACAGTTGAACCCAAGGCATCAGACTCTGTGTGAGTCAAGAGACTGTTCAAAGGAATCATAAATTTAAATTAAATCATAATATATAAAACTTCTTTAAGTAAATGTTTTCAAAAAAATAGATAATAGGCTTTTACATTGTCAATATACTAAAATTAAACTTTCCTTCTACACAAAGAATTTTATTTTACAAAAAAGTATCAAATTATGAGAAAAAATAGCAATTAATGTCTTAATTTATGATCTGTAGAAAGCATAATCAGACATAAAAACAATTATGTTAGACATATTTTATTAATACCTTTAACTTTGGCAGCCCTAAAAATACCATTGAATATAACCATTCAAAAACTATTAAATAAATAAATAAATAAATAAATATTTCTCATCTGTTGTGACCCCGTGTGAAAATAACTGAGAAAAAAAAAAAAATATATATATATATATATATATATATATATATATATATATATATATATATAAACTAACTGCAATTAATGTCTTGATTTCTAATCAGTCTGTAGAAAGCAGAATGAAATATTACATTTACAGAATTTAAACATAAAATGCTAAACATTTAATTGATATCTGAAGTGAACGTATCAACTTTGATAGACCTAAAAACATAAATATTAAATATGAAAAATAAATAAAACCTCCCAGTTTGAAAACACCTGCCTTTCTAGAAACATAGGTCAACAGAAGCCACTGTATAATGCCTGAGAAGAAACAGCATATGTCCGACATCAGAAACACATTCAATCCTGAACACCACCAGAAATAAAACCGCTCTGTAACGAAAGACTGTCAAACACTTCACAGCTCTACAAAACATTCTGCTCAGAACGACACATTAGACAGAAACAGGATGAAAGCAGCGAACAAGCATCGCAGCTGTGGTTAAAGTCTCACTGACACATGCTTACAAAGTCACACAAACACACACGGTGTGAAGTTTTGACCAGCAACAACTCGAGAACTCGCTGAAGAGAGACGGATGATGATCTACTCTCAGTTTACACGTGTGTAAGGACAAGCAAACACTGCAGAATACACTCTTACAAACATCATCAACCAGTGAATGACTTCTTCAGGCCATCACAAGCGCAGTGAATGGGTGCCGTCAGAATGAGAGTCCAAACCGCTGGAGGAAGTGTTATTATGGATTATAGACTCTATGTGTTTGAGTTAAAATCATCTTAATGCTGGATGTGTTTCAGGTTTTGTCTTCTCCAGATGTTCTCTGATGGACTGTGGATTATTGTGATGTTTTTATCAGACTCTCATATTGACGGCACCCATTCACTGCAGAGCATCCATTGATGAGACACTGATGCAGTGCTACATTTCTACAAACCTGATGAAGAAACAAACTCATCCTGATCTCAGATGAACTGAGAGTGAACACATTTTCAGATCACGTTCAACTATTAATGTTTGAGTCTTTGATATCGCACCAGTAAATACAGAACACAATTCGGTTATGGCATATACAAGGATTATTACCCATCAACACTGCTGTCAGTAGGTTTTGGAACTGAAACACAAGAGCTTCTACCACTTCTGTTAATCAGCAAAGGATTTGTGTAATTAGGACAAGTGTTTCCCACACATAGACTTTAATTGGGCGGGTCGCCCCAGTATATTAACAGCCGCCCGAGTCGCCCGATATATCAAACCAGTGAGAAACACTGAGGCCTATCTCCTAATCATTTATGACCATCATGGTGATCCCTGTCTGTCTCTCATCATGTGCTCGTGCTAGTTTAGTTGATGTTTTATCAAATGCTGATGTGAAAAATAAAAAAATGAATCATTAATAAATTCACAGGGAACTGGAAGAGCTGGCAAACATGAAACGCTGAACAACATCAGGCTCCACTGAGCTTCAGTGTTTACAACAAACAAACATCAACCTGATTAACATTCCAGCCTCGTCACAAGACCAGTTAACCCCTCCACACACACACACACACACACACACACATCCCTACTATGAGCATCAAATGAATTTAAATCATGCTGTGCATGCAGAGCACGAATTAAGTGCAGTATTAGTGATGTATCTCTTTAAGAACTCTATTAGTTGCCCCACAACTCCTGTGAAATATCGTGGTTTGAGACCACATCCCTCAAAAACACACACACACACACACAGCATTAACCGGGTAACATTTAAAGAGATAAACATCCCAGCACTGATCCACCAGAGAGAGACTGAGATGCAGAAACAGACGGAAAGACAAAGTCAGACTATTGTGTAGCTTCTGTTTCCTCACATATATTCCAAGCTTTGGCAATATTGTATCTTTTACAGACATGCCAATAAAGACATTTTTGAATTTGAATTGAACTGACAGACAGAAAAACAACAAAGAGAAGAACTAAAGTAACGTTACTGTCCGACAATCTTTTCACACGTTTGACCAAAGAATTTCCATTTACACAGCGAGAATTTTTATAATCAATAGTGATTTCTAAGCGGAGGAATATTTCAGAGCGTTACTGAAATGATATGTTATCTATACTGACTATAGAAATGTGTTGTTATAAGGCCTGAAAACTCAATTTCTGAAGTATTTTCGCGGCTGTGGAGCGGAGGAGAATCGCGTTCTGAGATTCGCTCGAGTTCGACTCTCATTCCTTAATTTCGCTGTAACGTTAAACTCAAATTATTGACTGAAAAACAGTTGAACACACGAGGATAAACTCTCGGACAGTTAACGTTAATCTAGTGAAGATGAATGAACTCCGCACTTACAGACGCTTCTGAGGCACAACTTCAGCGGGTTTTGTCGCTCCGGTTGTTGTTGTTTTTCGCGGAGGGTGGTGTGTTTCTCAACGCCAGTTTGCTCCAGATCCCTCTGAAACACTCAGAAAAGTCTGTAAGTAAATTGCGTAGGCGGCGCGTCACATGAGCTGCTGAAACTCCACAGCAAGCGACTTGTGTGACGCGACGCGACACTCAGGGCGGCAAATACCGCTAATGGCGGTTGCTATGATACACAACGGTCACATTGTTCAGGGGCGCGCGCCGCGAACACCGCGCTAAAACCTCACAATACCTTCGTATGATTTATATAAGTATAATAATTTAAACACATAAAAATAATGATTGTTTTCTGACATACAAAAGGAATCTCTCTTTATGAATCTTAAAAAATTAATAAATAAATAAATCCTCATCGAATCCTCACTCTCGATTCTGATTGGTCCATCCTGAGCAGCGCGGATAAAAGTAACATGCTTGGAAAAAGCGATGTCGCTGCATTGTTTTGTATTGAGAATCCACATCAAAAACAGATGATACTAATAATAATAATATGCAGAAAACACCCTTATTAATTATGTGTGTATATATTTAATGCTCTATAATAATAATATGATAATAAATAAACAATAATAAGAAATAAATTACACGCGTTGGCCGACAGGCGGAGCTACAGAACTATATTAGAGTGAATATGAGCCTGTCCCCTTGTTCAAATAATCAATTTCTGTCCCTAAAGTGCAGTGCCCTTAACACACACTTAATCAACACTGTCTTGGATTCCAGGCTTTGTGTATCCCATCATGCATCATGTTGTGAAAATAAATCGTGAGACACTTTTTGCAGTGATCTCACGAGAGCTCACTTGGACCAAATACAGGAAATATGCCATATAAGCAGACAAGTGGTCAAGAGCGAGTGTGGGTATTTGGACAAGGGCTGTGTTATAATGGAACAGCATACAGTGACTTCAAACAGTAATGTGCTACATGTTGTTCCTCATTACAATACAATGTTTCATTGTCGGAAATAAGATTATGTAACATTCTTATTTTTATTTTTTTTGTACAAGTACATCTAATTAGACACAGTTGATGTCATCCCCTGGTTCATTCGTCAAGTTGGCCAGGGCGACCGCATTGCATTATGGGACATGTTGCACATATTGTAGTAGGTCATGCAGGTGTTCCTTTATATTGTGAAGCACACATCATTTAAAGAGTAAGACTAGACAGAGGCTGCAATGAAATGGTTAATCATCAGCTGTTTGTTTTATAAAGAGATATAAAGTGTGTTTTTCATCATCATCATCATCATCATCACAGACAATGTGTGGGACGAGTGTGAGTCAGAGTCTAGCAGCCGAGCGACTCGAATGCCTTATGTGTGGGCTTTCACCGCTCACATCATGTGTGTGTGAGAGAGTGTGTGTGTGTGTGTGAGTGTGTGTGTGTGTGGGGGAAGCTGAAGTGTGTGTGTGTGTGTGAGTGTGAAACTGAACGCTTCCTTTAAAGGTGATTCACCTGATAACAGAAGTGAATTAGTGAAAATAAAGAGTTGGTGATTCGTGTGGATTTGAATTAGGATTTGTGTGACTTTATTAGATCATCATTACAGGAATAGTTCAGACAAACAATGAGAATGTGTTCACTCTCAGTTCATCTGAGATCAGGATGAGTTTGTTTCTTCATCAGGTTTGTAGAAATGTAGCACTGCATCAGTGTCTCATCAATGGATGCTCTGCAGTGAATGGGTGCCGTCAGAATGAGAGTCTGATAAAAACATCCCAATAATCCACAGCACTCCAGTCCATCAGTGAACATCTGGAGAAGACAAAACCTGAAACACATCCAGCATTAAGATGATTTTAACTCAAACACATAGAGTCTATAATCCATAATAACACTTCCTCCAGTGAAAAAGTGTTCTGGTCTGAATCAGGAGAGAAATCTGCACAGATCAAGCAGCGTTTAAACAGCTCTATACCACAACAGCAGATGCACTTTTTCACTGGAGGAAGTGTTATTATGGATTATGGATTCATATTTTAGCCAGAAGTTAAAACAAATGATAACATGGCACTGTTTTCTGAGAAAATTTACGAGCACGAATCTTTCGTGATTCGTGATCCCGCTACGAACTCCCGAACTGACTCAAATGATTCGCGAACCCGCTACGAACTCCCGAACTGACTCAAATGATTCGCGATCCCACTACGAACTCCCGAACTGACTCAAATGATTCGCGAACCCGCTACGAACTCCCGAACTGATTCAAATGATTCGCGAACCCGCTTTGAACTCCCAAACTGACTCAAATGATTCGCGATCCCGCTACGAACTCCCGAACTGATTCAAATGATTCGCGAACCCGCTTTGAACTCCCAAACTGACTCAAATGATTCGCTAACCCGCTCCGAACTGCCGAACTGATTCAAATGGTTTGCCATCCCCATTACTGACTCAAATGATTCGCCTGACAGAAACGGCAATGTCTTTAGGACAACCTGTCAAAATAAAATTTTTGTGTAACTTTGAAGAAATTCAAACAAATTCATTCAAAAGAAATATAGTACTATTGCACAGTAGAGTATGCTATACTTCAAGTATTAGCATACTTGATATGCTATACTTCCTATTAGCTAATAATAGTTAATTAAAAAACACAGAAACTCTGTCTACAACTCACCAAAATAAAAGTTTGGTCTAACTCAAAGAAATTATGTAAGAAATTGCTTAGTAAAATATACTTAAAAAATGATATACTAAAACATTATTTTAAAGGAATATCACACAAGTTTTCGTAGAAGTTTTAATTTAAGTTTTTTCCAAAACAATTTCTAAAAGTACATTTGTATTTGTGCCTATAATCTTTATTTATTTATTATTATTGTCAGCTAATAAAACCTATGCTTCAGGACCATATTCATATAACATCTAAGGCTAAATGTAGCTCTTGACTGGTTGAGTTAGA
>NC_068385.1:9245077-9262577 GCF_023724105.1 Carassius gibelio
ATAACTGAGTAAGCTGCTTAATTAACTTGAGTTGAAGCACTAAAATCACTAACTGGAATTAAATGAAAGGTAAAAATGAAATAAAAATAAATTATACATAAATAGTAATAGTAAAAAAGAAGACCTGACATCACATCTCTTTAAATGGCTGGTTGACATGAAACATTAGCTAATGTACGTTAAATAAGAGAAACGGTGACTTTGAGTAAAAGTCCCTGGAGCAGACGCTGAACTCATTTACCTCTATGTGTTTACTGTAAAAACAGTCTTGATCACTGGAAATAAACCATTAGAGTCTGCCAAACCAAACCAAACTAGATCAGTATTTGATCATTTTTAGAGACGATACACCAGGAACAAAAGCGAAGGTCTTGTTACTCGATTCGCTCGAAATCACAAAGCACATTTACTGTACATACAGAAGTCCTAAATCTATAGCAGAGAGGATGAAAAAGGAGAGTAAATAAATAAAAATACATGCTACATAGAAAAAACTAAGTGGTAATTTTATTGCACTTTATCCATTTGCATCTGTAGATTTCAATTACAGTACATATCTTTAAGAGTTTGTTTCTCCACTTAAGCAGCACTTACACACACCAAAACTTAGAGTTTTATTCATATCTATATTCTGAAGGATTTTACTGAGGGCTTTGTTCATATATTATTATTCACAATGATTTATTTAACATTTTATTTCTAAAAACAGCCGAAAATGCATATTTTTAAAGGCTGTGAGGTTCTTCCTCCAGTTCTGCAGCACTTACACACACCAAAACTTAGAGATTTATTCATATCTATATTCTGAAGGATTTTACTGAGAGGTTTGTTCATATATAATTTACCTGGTTGTATTATTGTACTTTATCTATTTGCATCTGTAGATTTAATTTACGATCAACTTTTCTAAAGCCATTTTCTCAAGATGAGTTTTTTCTCCACTTCAGCAGCACTTACAAACACCAAAACTTAGAGATTTATTCCTCTCTATATTCTGAAGAATTTTACTGAAGGGTTAGTTCATATATTATTATTCACAATGATTTATTTAACATTTTATTTCTAAAAACAGCCGAAAATGCATATTTTTAAAGGCTGTGAGGTTCTTCCTCCAGTTCTGCAGCACTTACACACACCGAAACTTAGAGTTTTATTCCTCTCTATATTCTAAATAATTTTACTGTAGGGTTTGTTCATATATCACTCACACTGATTTATATTTTATTCCTAAAAACATGGCGAAAATGTTTGTTTTCTGTCTACTGACAGTATTTTCTGATTTATAGATCGATAAAAAGAGTTCTGCATGTCTGTGTGAGACATAATAAATAAATAACGAAATAAATAAAGAAAGAAAGAAGGAACATTTTCATGAATCTGAATTGTGACTGTTTATGGTGGACTGCAGTCATATTTTTGAAAATGCACATTGAAAAATTATGAAGAAATTATTAAAAAAAAAGATAAGAAAGATAAATCATAAACAATTATACAATACAAAGATGGGGCCAACAAATATTTCCTGTAGCTCAAACAGGACATCATGTGGTTCACACCAAGGTCATGGGTTCAATTTTCAGGTACAGAAAGAACTGCTCAAATGTGCAACTTGAATGCAACGTAAACTGCTTTGAAGCTGACAGATGCATACATGTAAATGTAAAAATGATCATAAGAAACTAAACTACGCTGCTATTCTAAAAAATCTAACTTGACCATCACTGTAAATGACTTCAGAGAACTAACGCAATGACAAAAGTGTGACATTTAAATCATCTCTAGACGGTAACACGTCACTCGCTGCATCTGCAGTCGGTTCATGTGACTGTGCAGATGAATCATCCTGTCATACAGCTGAATGATGCTCAGGTGAACAGCACAGATACCACACCACATTCATTCTGATCCGAAAACACTCGCTGGATGCTGGCAGAACAACAGAATGAGGAGTGAAAATAAACAACATAAACCTCCTGATCCTGACATCCTGCTCACTTCGATTGGCTCTATTTCAAGATAATGACCGAATGATTGATCATCCCTCACATATACTACATATTAAACACTCCAGAACAAATCCAGAACAAATACTAATATCAGAAATGATACACACACACACACACACACACACACATACATACACACACACACACACATATATCAGTTCTGTCTTGCTTAATAACAACAATGATTTAGATTTTTAAAACATTATTTTAATGCAATAAATATATTAAATATTGTGATATAAAATCACTATATATGTAAAATAAATCATAGTGTGATATAAGGAATAGCAAAATAATATATTTTTTATTTTTTTGCTGTAATAAACCGTAAACATGTCCTGCAGCAATTTGTTTACAATGAAAGCAATTGCTCAGATTTAATTTGATTACATTTTTTTTAAAAATTGCATTCGGTTGATTACCAACATTTTAGATACTAAATTGGTATTAAATCATAGAGCACAGAATCCAGAAAAAAATACAGAGAATTAAAAAATGTAAATAAAAACATTTCATAGATCAGTATTATTGGTAATTTTTTGATCAATTATAAATTGTTATTATTTAATTACATTTTAAAAATCTAATCTATAAGTTTTTAATGGAAAACAGAATTTGGGGAAAAAAATAGAACTGAATTCATTCCATAGGACTCTACACTTTATTTACACATTCTTGAATGAAGCTAAAAAGTATGAGAAACATGAAGATCAGACAAAATACACCTCCCATGATGCATTGCACTTGACAAGAATTATATATATTTTTTTTAAAGATTATTCTACCAACTTGGTAATAAAATGCATAAAAACTAAGCATTCACAAAATAAATATAAAAATTCTAATAAATATGAAATATTACCAAAATATTAAGGTAAAAGTGGTCAGCTTGTGCTGAGTTTTTCTGGTCCAGATCCTGTTTCTCTGATTGGTTTAGGATTACAGCGATTACAGTTGATTAAACGTGATTTAGAAGTTAATAGATGAGGTTAAAATCATCTCGAGCAGCAAACATGATCATTATTGACCTCAGCGCTGATGGTCAGTCTTTACTGAAAGAGGCAGGATTCCTGAAGCTCCACTGGAGGACAGACTCTGTGTGTGTGTGTGTGTGTGTGTGTGTGTGTGTGTGTGTGTGTGTGTGTGTGTGTGTGTGGTTCAGGGGAATCCAAGCAGCTTTGAGGAGAACCTGACATCTACAGCCGCCCACATAGAGCTGCACACTCATACATATGTGTGTATGTGTGTGTGAGTGTGTGTGTGTGTTCTGGTTTCTAGTGCTTTATTTAATGCCTGCAGTCATGTGTTCTTCACTTACATCTATTCTTTCATCATAAACCAGAAACACACACACACACACACACAGAGAGACTGAAGTCTTTCTGTGATCTTGTGTTTGTTTCACCTGTTAATGAGCAGATAACAAGCTGTAATCAGCAGCGGAAGGGACTCTAATGCAACGAATCCACTGCAAGCTTCCTTCTGTGATGCTTTCAAAGGAGTTTCTGTGGAAAACATTCGCCTGAAAATCCTGATGACAAGCAAAACTCAAACTACTGTTACATATAATGCAAATGAACGGATGAACAGATGGATGGATGGATGGATGGAATAATAGTATAATATAAATAATTTTTATATAAAAAATTGTGTTTTCTCATTTGGACTCCATTTATAACTTCATTAGTTTTCTTTATCAATAATTGTTCAGTGAAAGCTGAACCTTCAGAAGATCATGCTCAAACTATATTAACGTTATCTATTAGCTATCTTAGCTTATGTTTCATTTAAAAAGTCATAGTACAGTATGAATGGACAGTGTGAAGAGACATGACAATATAAAAATAATATAATAATTTTCTACTAGAGCCGCAGACACTTCTAGAAACACAAGCTTGCTTTCATGTGACAGAGCATTGTGCATTTAGTCAGAAAACGAGTAAAAAATAACCAGTGTTATTTTAGTATCACCAAGATACAATTACAGTTTTTATAAATGTTTTAATTACTTCACTTCATTGTTTTATCTCGACATTTTCCTGTGGCTATAACTTTATAATGACTCTAATTTATTTAATAGTCTCAAGCATTCAGAGATCATGCAAAAGGAAACTAAGCAGTTTTACTATGATAAAACCATGGTTTATTTTTGTAAGGGTTGTGATATGCACGTTTTTTGTTGAAGAAATTATAAAGCCTGTGTCATCTATAGCAAAAAGGTGTCCAAAAATGAAAGATGAAGTGAATATTTGAATGATATGTTTGGTCAGTCGCCTAAACAAGGATTTGATTGTCCTGTAAGTGTAACAGCAGCAATCACATGGCATTTGTAATAACATGTACATAACATTGTTTATTTTGTATTTGCCTACATTATGTATTTTAACAGTGTTATTATTAACCAATCATTATTGCCTCATTATTTTTTTATATAATGCATTTTAAGCCATTTTAAAGGCTATTGATGGCTTAAGTCTGTTTTTATAGCAACAACAACAACAACAACAACAACAAAAATATTACAGTATATTAACACTTTGTAAATTATTAGAGTTTGGGGATCGCAAATCATTTGAATGAGTTCGGGAGTTCGTAGCGGGATTGCGAATCATTTGAGTCAGTTATGGGGATCACGAATCATTTGAGTCAGTTTGGGAGTTCGGAGCGGGATCGCGAATCATTTGAGTCAGTTTGGGAATCGCGAATCATTTGAATCAGTTCGGGAGTTCAAAGCGGGTTCGTGAATCATTTGAGTCAGTTTGGGGATCGCGAATCATTTGAATGAGTTCGGGAGTTCGTAGCGGGATCACGAATCATTTGAGTCAGTTTGGGAGTTCGGAGCGGGATCGCGAATCATTTGACTCAGTTCGGGAGTTCAAAGCAGGTTCGTGAATCATTTGAGTCAGTTTGGGAGTTCGTAGCGGGATCGCGAATCATTTGAGTCAGTCCAGGACTTCAAAGCGAGTTCGCGAATCATTTGAGTCAGTTTGGGGATTGCAAATCATTTGAATCAGTACGGGAGTTCGTAGCCGGATCACAAATCACGAAAGATTCGTGCTCGTAAATTTTCAAATTGGCCATAACCTTTAAAGCTGCAGTCGGTAACTTTTAACGCTCTAGCTGTTAATAAACAGAACTGCTTGCGTGTTGCGGAAGGACATTGTAGCCAGAGCTCCAGGTAAGAAACAACCAATCAGAGCTGCGGTCCGTAACTTTTTTTTTTGTTCAAAGTATACAAAATGTATATAATAAGCGAGTACACCATGAATTCATTTTCCAAACCGTGTTTTTAGCTTGTCCTGAATCACTAGGGTACACCTATAATAAGTGTTTATATTCGGACTATTTTAGACTGCTTCGGGGATACCGCGGCGGAGTAACCCAGTACCTTTGTGATCCTTCATAGACATAAACAGAGAGAAGTAGTTCCGGCTACGATGTTCTTCCTTGTTACCGACTGCAGGTTTAATTCGTTGCTGCCAACTGGGGTGGCAAGGCTTTCTTTTAGGGTGGCATTTGCCACCCCGGTAGATCCGCCCCTGCTAATGCTACTACTACTACTACTACTACTACTACTACTAATAAAGTGACGTGAAATTCAGCCAAGTATGGTGACCCATACTCAGAATTCGTGCTCTGCATTTAACCCATCCGAAGTGCACATGCACAGAGCAGTGAACACACACACACACACACACACACACTCTCTCTCTCTAACCATTAGGCCACGAATTCCATAATATGATGTTGGCACATATACTGTGGATGTGTGAAAGAGAGAGAGAGAGAGAGAGAGAGAGAATATTTATTCACTGAATCAATCTCACTCGCTCTCGTTCTCTCTGACCTTTGTTCTGCAGGCTATAGAGTATTTCTCACACTTCAGCATTTAGTGTTATTATACTCTACTGCTGTTTCCTCCACAGGAACACACGTCAGCACACACACACACACACTCACTCACTCACTGACACACAAACTCACTCACTGACACACACACACACACGTCAAGTCACCTTTATTTATATAGCGCTTTAAACAAAATATATTGTGTCAAAGCAACTGAACAACATTCATTTGGAAAATAGTGTCAATAATGCAACATGATAGTTAAAGACAGTTCATCATTGAATTTAGTGATGTCATCTCTGTTCAAACACACACACACACACACACTCAGACACACACACACACACTCACTCACTCACTGACACACACACACACACACTCACACACACACTCAGACACACAAACACAAACACACACAGGTCTGTCAAACAGGAGTGATGATGAAGGTTGGTGATGAATCATTCTGCCTGATTTCTTCTCTCCTGCTTTACTTCTGCTGTTCATAACCTTGCTTCTTTGTTTTACGGATTTCTTCCTATTTTGTGTATTGAGAACAAAGGGTCAGCGTGTGTGTGTGTGTGTGTGTGTGTGTGTGTGGGTGATGCACAGGTGAGCTCTCAGCTGAGCCGCGTGAGAATCCAGCACCTGAACAAGCAGGTTTTGAACTTTCTGAACTCTGGAGTTTCCTGCAAAACCTTGAGCAAACAGAGACTCAGAAGATGTGGTACTGACAGACACTGGATGAAACACACAGCGGTGTGAGCTGAACTCCGTCCGGTCCACTCGTGTGTGATGAACACATCTCCATGACGTCTGAGAAGACAAACACACACGTGCACATCCTGCACTTCAGCAAACACTCCTGTACATGTGTGTCAACACCTGTCACACGTCACACACCCGGATGTGCCCTGTTAAACACACACCGCTGACACACACACACACACACACACTCGTGACCAACTAGTGCTTCACTGACCAGTTGAACCCTATCATCAACAAAACTCTGCTGTTAACTCTTACTGCACACAATTTATAAAGAAGTACAATATCAGTGTAACTGTACAAGCGTTCAGCTTCAGCTCGACTCAGATCTCTCCTGATCGTGATCAAGTAAAGGTCAGAATAAGGTCAGTAATATCTCCAGATGAACTCTTCCTGGACTGAAGCAGCTCATCTTTACTTGATTCTCCATCAATCATGTTTTAGAGTCTCAGATCTGATCCTCAGGATCTTTTGAGGAGCTTTACTTTCACTGTTCCTCAGCGGAGGAATGATCTTCACAAGCCTCCAGAACATCTCACATCTTCTGAGGAGCCTTGATTTCTTCAGTGTTATATGTGTGGATCATTCACATCTCATCTCATTACTGGAGATATAGAGTGATATCTACATCAGTTTATATCAGTATCTGCTCTAGTGTTAGAAACATCTCACTGATTTACATCACAAGCAGCAGAATCTCATCATGTAAAGATCAGCATCTATAGAAGGCTATAGATGTGCTCACCTTGATCCTGTGCAGGCTCTTCTCCTCCTGCAGCATCTGGATCCACACACAGATGTTGTTTCTGTTGTAGGTGACACTCCATCCCTCCTCGGACTGACACTCGCCTCTGAACCGGCTGAAGGCTCGGTCATCCGGGATCTGGACCTGCTCCGCGGACATCATCTCCCGGTGAAACTATCGGGAGAGTTTGCGCTTGAAGTTCCCGACGCGCGTCGCGTGATGATTGACGCGAGGGAGACGCGCGTTAAACGCACGGGCGGTTTCTCTCTCTCTCTCTCTCTCTTTTTCTCTCTCTCTGAATCCCTAATTCACATCCAGCGCGTCTGATGCTCAAACATACGTTCGTTTAAAGATCTAGATGCACACGCGAGTGGAAAAACAAATTAACGCAATCGCACGAGCTGCTGTTACGGCCTGCTGCGTGTAATTGATGAGTAGAGACGGGAGCGCGCGGGCATGACTGACAGCTGAGCTCCGCCCACCCTCGTGCACGCGCACAGCGCTGACGTGTTCTTAGCGTCTCATCATAACCGTCGCATTTACTCTTTAACTACTGTAAGATCACTCTTAATACAAAAAAACATCACGTATGAGAAAGATTATTCATTCGTGAGGCTTCCGTGAGTTTTGTTACTTTACTGAGGCAGAAATCGTGCATGAAATGTATTTGAAAATGTATCTCATGTGAATTTAATACATAATAATAATAATAATAATAATAATAATAAAAGTAATAATAATATAAACATGAATTAAGAGTGTTTAATAGTACATTTAACACATAAGTAATTAATGAAAATGTAAATAAATAAACATGTATTTATTGATCTATTTATTTATATTATTAGCCTATTCAATATTATAATAATCATAATAATAATATAAAATGATTAATATTTTAATAAATTGTAATTTTAATAAATGAATAATATATAAATTGCATTAATTCCATATTAATAATAATAATAAAAATAATAATAATAAAGATAATTCTTAATGTATAATAATGAGAACAGCATTGTTTTAGAAAGTGTTTTACGTCCACTAAAACACCACCGGATAGAAACACACTGAGCAAAAGTCCTGATTTAAGCTATTTCAATGCCACTGTGCTATTTGATGTTTTAATAATACAGAGCAGAAGACGTGAGACACACACCACAGGAAGTCTGAGGTGTGGAGATGTTGGGTTTATGTTTCTATCAAACCACAGTCACCTGACAGAAACATCAGTGAGATCAGGAAAACACCTCATCTGATGACAAACACACGTTCACTTGGCACACAGCGCAGGTTATTCTCATGTCTGACCATCACCTGCTTCTCTCAGCATCCATCTGAAGATCAGAAATCAAAATATATCTGTGTTGTGTCCAGTACTAAAGTCAGTAGATCTTATAATGTCCATCTGTGGTGCCTTCTCCATTCAAAAGTGACCAAATAAACACAGCAAACAGCACTGAAATCAAACTATGTCATGTTCATTTCAATTCTAAAACCTTGTTTGAATGTGAAGACCTTATTTTAACCCTTTGCACAGCTCGTTTTGGCAGTGTAGAATAAAACATCTTGTTTTTATAAATACCCGTGATCGAGTTGAAGTCTGTGGTTGATTTTATACTTTATTTTGGACAGACAATATATGAAGTACTTAGAATTTTATTAAGAGATTGCACTGATATAATATTCATCTTTGTATTAATAGTCTTGTAATCTTCTAGTCTTCAATAGTTGTTCCGCTGTTGCTCGTGTGTTTTGTGAGTTTAGGCGCCACCTGCTGGTCACACGCGTCACATGCATATATAATAATATTTGGACCTGATACTGCTGATTCAATAATAATACAATAATAAAATATTAGAATCAAAAGCAGAAAATTTAATCTTTCGCCTCTCATCTAGTTGGGAAAAAACAACAACTTTGAATGTCTAAAAAATTGCATTACACTTAAAAAAATGTAAACAAAATAAATAAATACATTTATACAAAAATCTATCAATTGTCAATCAAAAATATATAATAATAATAATAATAATAATAATAAATAAATGAATAAATAATCAAAAAAAAATTATATCTCATTTGTAAGAAAAGTGAAAAACAAAAAATAAAGCCCTAAAAATTAAACTAACCACTAACCAAAGAAAATTTGATCTATTATTAATTAATGATCAGAGAAAAAAATAAAAAATAAAAAAATAATAATTATATATATATATATATATATATATATATATATATATATATATATATAGCTAATGCTTTACAATAAGGTTCCATTAGATAATATATTAACTAACACAAACAAACAATGAACAACACAGTATTTATTAATCTTTGTTGATTTAATGAAAACACATTCATTAATTGTTAATTGATGTTGATTCCCAATTCAACGTTATATTTTAATAATGAATTAGTAAATGTTAGAATTAACATTAAATAAGCTTCATAAATGCTTTAGAAGTATTGTTCATCAGACAAAAATACAATAAATTCAAATAAAAACTATAATAAACTGAAATAAAACAAAATAAAAATGTAAATAAAATATCTCTTTCTGAGTGTATGCGCTGCGGTAGTGACGTGGCGTTATTAAACTACACTTCCCATGATCCCCTTCGCTCGGCGGATGTTTTTCGTTTACCGGACACACGTTTCCGATCTCGAGCTCTGATTCACCTGCTGTCCTTAAAACCATAAACCGGCTGTCGGCGAGATCATAGAAGCACTAAAACTAAAAACACCGTCTCATCGGTTCACGGTACCCGTTGTTATCGCCGCGTTAGCTCGCACGCTCGCGATGTTCCTGTCGTCGGTACCGGCGCGCGTCCTGATGCGAAGGTCGCGCAGTCTGTCGCCGTGCCGCGCGCTGCAGACCGGCCACGGCGAGGCCTCCCGCTTCCGACACCTCTGTGAGCTCGACCCGAACCGGAGTCCGGTGGCCAGAGCCCCGCGAGCGTCCGGTAAGAGCGAGGAGTCGCGCGTGCAGTACCATCAGCTGGCCAGCAGGTGGCGCGAGAGTCTGGAGGTCCGGCGGAGCAGCTGGGCGAGTCTGACCGCCTCGGGGCGCCACAGAGCCGGACACGAGAGCCGCTCACAGGCCGCTGGTGCTGCGGGCGTCGCGGGCGTCATTTCAGCCGCGGCCCTCGCCTTCTGCTTTAAGAAGGACAGTGATGATAAAGGTCCACACACACACTATTCATCTTTATAATAATAAAGCCACATGTCCCTCGCAGATCTTGTTTATGAGGCGTGTTTGTGTTTCTGTGCGCAGTCGAGGCTCTTCTAGATGCTGCTAGATCCAGTAACACAGAGCAGCTGCTCAGGTGAGATACCATCATCATCATCATCATCATCATCATCATCATATTCAGTGCTTCATCTGTAACTCTTTTCTCAACACACTGATGATTTTATTCAGCAAAGACAGTAAAATGCAAAAAAATAAAATGATGCTAAATACATTATAATGTTACAAAAAACCTTCTAAATCTTCTAAATCATAATTATTTAAATTAGTCCATGTTTTTCAGTTTTTTTTTTTGTAAAAGGCATCCATTTAATCTGTATAAAGATTTAATTTACTATAGTTACAATATGATTTTAAATATTCATATACATTTATAAATAATTAATTTAATTATTATTATTATTATTATTATTATTATATATTTTTGTTAATCAACAGGAGATAAAGAGCATCGTAACTGTGCTTCATCAGTGCAGTAGTTTATTATTCTTGTTTGTTCTTTTATTTATTTATAATCTATCCATCATTCTATTTATTTATGTTTTGTTTGTTTGTTTGATGGGAGTTGTTGACTTTGTGTAGGAAATGTAGAATTGACCAATTGTGCAAAAAGTGATATGATTTGTTTTTGCATAATATTGAAATGTTTTGTGTTTACTATACTCTGTTATTGTTCTGAAAATGACCAATATCGTTATATATATATAGAAGTAATCAGCATTTGAAAAGAATCAGGAGGATGTTGTTCCAGGTTATTATTTCAGTGTCACTGAGATGATGTTAAAGTTTAAACTCTCGTGTAGGAACACAGACTGAGATGTGTGTAACCCTGCTGAGCCTCTGTGTGTGTGTGTGTGTGTGTGTGTGTGTGTGTGTGTGTGTGTGTGTGTGTGTGTGAGATAGAGCGAGTTTGTGAGAGAGACACCAGATGTGTTAAATGTTTTAAGTTAGAGGTCAGTGACCGTCAGTCTGGTAAGGACGGGTAAGTGTCAGCTCACTGTTGACTGTAAACACACACACACACACACACACACACACACACACAGCCTTAGAGCAGGTCTTTCTGTCTGTCCTGTGCTGTATGTGTATCCGTGCACAGTCATGCTAATAAAGCTTCACTGAATTGGAATTGAATTGCAGTATTCTCACTAACACACTCTCTCTCTCTCTCTCTCTCTCTCTCTCTCTCTCTCTCTCTCTCTCTCTCTCTGTGTGTGTGTCAGGTTGTTGGCGCAGGGAGTTGATCCGAACAGTCGACACCGTTTGGGCTGGACACCCCTCATGGTGGCCGCCATGAACAGACAGCACAAGTGAGTGTGTGTGTGTGTGTGTGTGTTTGAGTGTCTGTGCGTGTGTCTAACTGTGTGTGTGTGTGTGCATGTGTCTGAGAGAGAGAGAGAGAGAGTGTGTGTGTGAATCTGAGAGAGAGTGTGTGTGTGTGTCTGTGTGTATCTGAGAGAGAGAGTGTGTGTGTGTTTGTGTGTGCGTGTGTCTGAGAGAGTGTGTGTGTGTCATTGTGTATGTTTGAGAGTGTGTGAGCATCTGTGTGAGTGTGTCTGTGTGTGAGTGTGTGAACTCTTTACCCAGAATGCCGTGGCAGAGCTTGTGTGTCAGAGGCCCACAGAACCTTTAGTTTAACTGAATTAAAGCTCACTTCACAAACACACACAGACGGAGGAGAGACAGAAGGAGAGAGAGAGAGAGAGAGAGAGCGAGAGGAGGTCACCAAATCCAATTTCTGGAGTCAGTGTCACCAGTCGTTTGAAACGGGACAACACACACACACACACACACACACTCACGCACGCATGTGGATGATATGAAGTTCCTTTCGTCCTTTATCTGTATGACTTTCTATTATCACAAAAGAAGATATTTAGAGATATGTCTCAGTGTGTTTTGTTTGTACAATAAAAACAGTCCATGCTCCAGTGTTATTTCCCACATAATATTCTTCAAATTATACAAATACAAGAATATCGTGAGGTTTGGAATGATATGAGAGAAGTGAATGACCATTGTTGAGTCAACATTCCCTCTTTTGCAGTAGAATTGGTTTTGTTTTGTTGATAATACCATAAAATTTCATTTTCATCACCATATTTTCATTATATATTAACTATGGCTGAAATACAGTAAAAACTCTATAATTATAGTTAGAATTAATGTGTAAATATTTTAAAATAGAAGTATATTCTATAATATATTAATACTATTTTAGTGTATATAGTGTTATTTAACAAAAAAAAATTTTTTTCTTAAAATCTTAAAGGTCCTAAAAACATGCTTAATTTTTTTATGTAAAATATAATTTTGTTAACACTTTTATGTGTGTGTGTGTGTATCCCTTTTCAAGTGATTTTGATAAAAACAGACTGTACTGTTGAAAGCGTCTCTCTCACTCACTGGCAGGGGCGGATCTACCGGGGTAGCAAAAGAAAGCCTTGCCACCCCTGCTGCCACCCCAGTTGGCAGCAACGAATTACAGGTTATGGCCAATTTGAAAATTTACAAGCGCGAATCTTTCGTGATTCGTGATCCCGCTCCGAACTCCCGAACTGATTCAAATGATTCGCGAACCCGCTTTGAACTCCCAAACTGACTCAAAAGATTCGCGATCCCCATAACTGACACAAATGATTCGCAATCCCGCTACGAACTCCCGAACTGATTCAAATGATTCGCGAACCCGCTTTGAACTCCCAAACTGACTCAAAAGATTCGCGATCCCCATAACTGACACAAATGATTCGCAATCCCGCTACGAACTCCCGAACTGATTCAAATGATTCGCGAACCCGCTTTGAACTCCCAAACTGACTCAAAAGATTCGCGATCCCCATAACTGACACAAATGATTCGCGATCCCGCTCCGAACTCCCGAACTGACTCAAAAGATTCGCGATCCCCATAACTGACACAAATGATTCGCGATCCCGCTCCGAACTCCCGAACTGACTCAAAAGATTCGCGATCCCCATAACTGACACAAATGATTCGCGATCCCGCTCCGAACTCCCGAACTCCCGAACTGATTCAAATGATTTGCCTGACAGAAATGGCAATGTCTTTAAGACAAACTGTCAAAATAAAATTTTGGTGAAACTTTAAAGAAATTCAAACAGAAATATAGTACTATTGCACAGTAGAGTATGATATGCTATACTTCCTATTAGCTAATAATAATAGTTAATTAAAAAACACAGAAACTATGTCTACAACTCACCAAAATAAAAGTTTGGTCTAACTCAAAGAAATTATGTAAGAAATTGCTTAGTAAAATATACTTAAAAAAAGATATACTAAAACATTATTTTGAAGGAATATCACACAAGTTTTCATAGAAGTTTTAATTTAAGCTTTCCAAAACAATAACACCATACTTTCAAAAACAATTTCTAAAAGTACATTTGTATTTGTGCCTATAATGTTTATTTATTATTATTGTCAGCTAATAACACCTATGCTTCAGGACCATATTCATATAACATCTAAGGCTAAATGTAGCTCTTGACTGGTTGAGTTAGATGATGATTAACACTAAACTGTAGAAAATCAGTTGAGTCTCCCCAGCTGGAAATGGCTGTTAAAATCTTGTGTTTCTTATAATAAATTGACATATTGATAAGACTGAATCTTTTATAATGCTCTTAATGACATGTTGATGCATACTGTATGTATTAGTGAGTGTGTGGTGCTTATGGGGTATGGTCACTTATTCCTTATATGTTTGTAATGTTTGTTATAACTGTTTCAAATGCAAGACATCGATTGCATGAGATTAAGTTTGTAAATGATAGCTGTGTCCTTTTGTAGTGTGCACATATATTTATCATCAAACTGTGATAACTGTGACTAAATTCAGTATATATACGTCTGCCATATGTTGCCACCCCTCAAAAATTCCTGCCCCCTTCTCGCCACCCCATCACTATTTCTCTAGATCCGCCCCTGCGCTCTGGAAACTGATTAATGGTGTTTCTATCAGTGTCTCTATTGAAAATATTATCATTTATCACAGATGCCTTTCTCTGTGTGTGTGTGTGTGTGTGTGTGTGTGTGTGTGTGTGTGTGTGTCTCTCTCTCTCTCTCTGTTATGAGTAGCATAACTCAGAGTCCCGTGTCTTCCTGTCATTCAAAGCACCTGGTGGCCAATCAGAGCTGCAGGGGGAGTGAGGCTCCGCCCACACAGCTTCTGACTGTGGTGTATGAATGACCTTCATCTCTCACACGTCTCTTGTATCTGAGTCCATCACAGTTCGTGTGGATGTTGGTAAAGATGTGCTTTGCTCTGGTTCTGATGTGTAGGGCTCTGTGAAATCCCATTTTAATGGTTAAATGACATTTTTGTAACCAAAAAAGTCTAATTAATAGAAGTGTATAGCTTAACATTGGTTTTGTAAAAGTTGAACAAATGTGACATTTTTAGGGCCATATAAAACCTGTTATTATTTGTATTCATTCATTGGCCACAATTTTGTTTTATATTTTCCCAAATTCCATAGATTGATTTATTTTTCTGGATTCTTTTTAATGGATAGTTACATGTTAGTATTCTCAAAGCATGTCTGATTAACTGAAATCATTTAATGACAATTTTTAGTAAAATGTATTTAGATATTTCGCTGTATCTCACACACTTTTGGGACTGAATTTTGTTGCTGAATTATTGCAGCATGAAAAATCGATGTCTATTCATCTGAAAGTGAAAGTTTATGCAAGTAAAATTAGGCTAATTAATGCTTGAAAATGTTAAATTCCTTTGAATTTATAACTCATGACTGCTCAAAAGAGTCCAAATTTATGAAACCTTATTTTATCAAAGGAATTTCATTCAGTTCCAATGCTAGAATCGTCAGTACTGATAATTTTCAGATTATATGCACTTATAAATTTCATACACTGATATATTCAAATAAAATTTCTCATCATTATTGAAAAAAATATATATGTATTTGTCATCATACTTTTTGTGGTGTAATTTAAAATCCCAGTGAGTTTTTTCATTAATAGAGACGTGTAGATGCAGTAGGTTACATTTCGAGCCCATTGTTAAGTTCAGATTTAGCCCAAAGTCTTTGTGAAGCTCGCATGCATCTCGCAGCAGATCCCAGCTCTTTATCAGACATGTCTTCGTCCTGTGGAGTATATCACGGTGTGTTTCGTTGGCCGTTGTGACGGGACAGATGCTCAGACAGTGTGATTAAGTCTGTGACTGTTGCTAGCAGCGAGAAGGATGTGCTTCAGACGCAGATGTTTGCTGAGCTGTGATGTGTGTGAGACTGTTTGCACTCTTACACCTCCCGGATCTGTCCATTCACGTGGACAATGACCCGCCGTGAAGAGCAGGAATTGTTGACCGTTCCGATCCAGCGGCACGAGGCCTCAGTCCGGAGCGCAGGAATAACGCTCCTTAGGAATGTGCTGGGATTATTCCGGAGTGGATGGGAACAGGGCATGAGTTAAGACGCTCGTATATATTCATTCATGAAGTTCAGCACACACTGCATGTCATTCATCTTACAGTAGAATTCTGTCAAAATAATGTGAATTTTACAGACGCTAGGTGTTTTTTCCCAACTAGTTGTGTGGGAAAATCCTGGTTTATCACTTTATGTTGCTCCGGACCAAACTAAATGTTATTATATTTTTGTTTGTTATTTTGTATTTTAAGGGCGTGTTAAGGTACTAAATTATAATTATGCAGTAGTTATAATCTATTTATTACCTTTTAACCCCTTTTTGAATATGAAGTACACCTCAGAGTCAAATTTCAACTTAAAAAATAAAAAGCCTGGAATGCTTTAGAGTACAAGTGACTGGCAAATGATTTCTCAAGTGAAAAAATTGTGAATATTTTAAAAATGTATATATTTTCCAAATGTGTTACTTTAAAACTGCATGAAAATTAAAGCTGTGAGTCTAAAAACGTGCTCCAAGTTTGAGGTTGATATCATTAAAAAATGAGCTTTTAGTCAGATTGAGTTTGAGCGCAGTTCCTAACATTGCCTCTAGATGAAATCTGACTTCTTTTCTCATTTTATTGCAGTTATTTGTGTCCGAAAGCAGCGCGAGTGTGACTAGTTTTCACAGATAGAGACCGACTGGATCTGCATAATCAAATAGTTTCCACCTAGTTGAATATTTAAGATAATGCTCACTTCAGTGTAGTTAGTATTTCACTCAGTTGTCAGCATAATCAAGCTCCTCGATGTGTTGTGTCAGACAGTGATGTGATCTGATGTTCCTGTCATGTGTAAACGAGGTGCTGGTTTAGTTTAACGAGCTGAAGCCAGGAGCAGTGTGTGTGGTTTGGGAAAGTTTCTTCACTGAGTGTGTGTGTGTGTGTGTGTGTGTGTGTGTGTGTTACTGATGGTGTGTGTGTGTTACTGATGGTGTGTGTGTGTGTGTGTGTGTGTGTTCAGTGTGGTGAAGGTGCTGCTGGAGGCCGGTGCTGATCCAAACCTGGGCGATGACTTCAGCAGTGTGTATGAAGCGGCTCGACAGAAGGGCGTTCACTCATTAGAGGGTGAGACACGTGCTTCATCATCACCATCATCATCCTCACTGTTATTTATTAACCCATTCACACACACACACACACACGCATGTAAACAGCAGCAGTGTGTGTTATTACACAGATCAATTTTAACACGCTCATTTCCTGCTGTTTGCATATCGGCACTCGATTTATTTCACAGCGTGTTGTTTGTAAGTGTTTTCCATCTCACACACACACACACACTCAGACGTGTGTCATATCTGGCTGCTGTATGAATATTACTCACATTTGTTTTGTTGGCAGTTTTTTGGTCTTGAAGGAGCATCTTTCCCTGAAGCTCCATGATGAATGAGTGTGTGTGTGTGTGAGTGATGGATCGC